>NC_056737.1:1909696882-1909711882 GCF_019279795.1 Protopterus annectens
TGAGGAGTCTCCTGTTGTGTTGCTTGATTTGGTTATTAGTAGCTGGTGTTTGTCTCTGGAGCACAGAATTCTACTGGTGAAGTAGTATGTGATTATACCACTTAGTGATGAACAGTTTTCTGGTTTGTTTATGAAATTATGACTAGTCATTAGCTGCAAGAAGGTTAAGTATTAGGATAGTTCAGTCCAGCTTAACTGTTTCAGAGACGGTGGTGTTTCCTATAAGGTAAATTACATGTGAATCTAGCAACTTTGTTACACTACTGTTTTAGATTACCACTCTGTGCAGAGTGCAGATTTGCGAAAATGGGAGCAGTGTTGAGGAGTGCGGGAAGATGGATTAAGGCACTGTGACTTCTGACATATCAGTTAGATACTGTTTGATCCTACACAATTAGCAGAGTTTTTGGTGGATTGTTTAACTGCCTTTTTCATGTGAAAGTCAAATTTAATGTTTTCATCTATGATTATGCTTTGAAGTTTGGTATGAGTAACAAGTTCAGTTTTGTACTGTTTGATGGGGTTATCTGGAAAAGTACATTCTGTACACTCAATTGTTTTGGAGTAAATACAATTAACTTGTTTTTAGGGGTTTAGAAGTAACAGTGTCTATTGGATATGTATTTTGGAGGTAATATTGGGTTATTTCTTGTAATTTTTCTAGGTTTTTTGGCAAAACAGATCAAGGCTGACTCATCTGCATATTGAACTATGAAGCCATACATACTTGCTGTGTGCAAGCAATTTAGAAATACATTAAAAAGCAGAGGGCCAAGGGGGTACACAAACAGATATAGGGAGGAAGGATGAGAATTCATTTGTCACTTAACTACCTGACATCTGTTGGACAGGTAACCTTGAAACCACATGAGCGATAGACTTTAGAGTCCCAAGGTAGGAACAGTGTAAAAAACATTGGTGGGATACTAAATCAAATGGTTTACATAGGTCTAGGAAGAGTGCAAATATCACTTTGCCTGCATTTTTATGTAGGGTTTAAGGTGTGAAAAAAAAAACAGTTTTCCAAGAAAATCACTGCAGGGTCTGATTTGGGGTTTGAAAGGAGAAACATCCACATGTAATAACTCATACCATCATTGCTGGGATTCTGGATTTTTTTTCTTGCTCCAACTGAAACAACTCTCAGTCTACCTGTAGTATTAGAGAAAGATATTTTTTTTTTGGGGGGGGGGGTTCTGTAGAAAGATTTTCCTCAGAATCTGATCCCATCCCCCTCCTGTGGTGCTGGCACTTGAGAAATCTAAATTTAATCCTTTTTCCTCACAGTGATTCAGAATCTGAGAGAGACATTTTTCTTTTTAAAATTCTGAAAAGAATCGAAATGGAAAAAGACTGAAAGGCTGCTCATCCCATATGAACCATGAGTAGAAGAATGCCTAACTTTTTGTAAGGGGAAGGTCTCCAGGAAAAGAAAACAGAGACTGACCAGAAGATGGGTCCCTTACCCGTGTACCATGGTTAGGGTGGCTTCATAGTAGAACATCTTCCACTCTCTCTCTCCAAACAAACAAGTATGGGTTCTCCTTTGCCCAAGGACAACAGAATAAGACATGCCCGCCTCAAAGTTCTTTGCAGCCTCTTAAGGACACAACCAGAGGGATCAAGAGAAATTGATAAGGGGGGGGTCTAAGGAACCTGAAATGATTACAGCAGAGTCACTCATTGGCAGTTGAGGTGAAGAGAAAGTTGCCTTGAAGACCTCCATACAACTCTCTTTTTCTTGCAGATGGGTCCATGCTCAACTGAAAAAAAGGGCTGGGCAAGCAGCTGGCAGAGCCTTGAAGACTTAGTGGTACAGCCTGTTTGGAAATTTAAAGTTCTGAGGTAAGAGTTTTAATGAACCCCCCCCCCCCCAAAAAAAAAAAAGAAAAAAAACTTCAAGCCCTAGCCTCTAGCTACAGCTTCTGACAGAAAATAAAGTTTTTTCTTTTGCCAATAAATAAATAAAAACCCAGAAATTTGAAAGAAATTTCCTTACATGGAATCTTGTCTAAAATGCAACTTTAAAAGTAAGATTTTTTTTTATTGACAACCACTAAAACATCAGTTTTAGCTTCTTAGCTATAACTTCTGAAGGAAGACAATAACTTTTCTTCACAAAAACTGATAAAGTGAAAGGTTTCCCCATACGGGTATTTGTCCATCAGCTTTGGTGAAGCACTAGCTGACCAATCATTCAAAGCTTACAGGGAAAAGTGGACGCTGACTGGAAGAAAATTCTGAAGGTTTGGTGTCCTAATCACATTCTTTAAACTGTTCTCTCTGAGCTATACAGGGGTTAGGGTACAAGCTTTGGAAGCTGTCCAGATATCCTATCCTTGGCAGGATATAAGCCATATAGCTTACGCTACTGCAAAAGTGATCTAATGATAAGCATCTCTTAATGCCCTTGCCAGACAGTTCAGCAAACTCAGTATCTCTCACTCTGCCAAGTACTTTCTGCAGGCAAAGGCCTCAGAGTTTCACTTTATTGTTTACAATTTATGGGACTGAAAGAGTTTTGGCATGTGCCATAATATCTAATGTTCTCAAAAATAACAAAATCTGACTCAGGAATGTGTCAAATGGAACAATTTTACTGAGTATGACAGCGCTTTCATTCCTAAAAAACCCTGAACTTCGTAACCACTTTACTGAATATGACAGCACTTTCATTCCTAAAAAAACCTGAACTTCGTCAGAGTCTAATCAAACTAAATCCTGTGCCATTAAATAATTTGTTGAAATTAATCACCACAAATAAATTACACTCAAAGGCATACATCACTAAAAACAGTTCATGATTAATAATTGTTAAACTAACACAGTAATAGTTAAAACATTACAAAAAACTGGATCACAAACTATTTAAGAATCCAAAGGGATCTATACTTAAATTCTATCAGCTCTCAGTGCCAAAACAGTGTTTAAAAGACTTGATTATTAATGTCAGGAAAATGTATAGCATTTAATAGTAGCTGCCAATGCAACTCTTCGTATTCTAGATAACTCTCCCAATTTCCACCTCTCACATTTTAGTCTACCTTCTCTACAATAAAAAAGTAAGTTCTTACATGAATTAGAGTGCTTACTGAAAGTATTAGTATGGTCTCCCTTACTGATTGCATACTTATTCTGGTAGTCTCTTTCTAAACCACTGTTCAGTTTTTCCTACATAAAATGCAGGTCAAGACTGACACTCTGCAACATACACCACTTCGCAAGTACGTTAATTAAATCCACCATTTGTTTTTATGTTTTGTGAATACATTACCTATACGTATGTTGTTACCTTCATATATGTATCACTGTGGACAAGCATCACCTTTTCTCATTCTTTTCAACTTGTCACCTAAACCTGTAGTTTTTTTCTACACACATTTCAAAATGACTTTTTAAGTTTTTCACTTTTTTGCATACTACAGTAGGGTGAAACCGTAAAGGTTAGTCAATTCAAAAGTCCCCCCCCCCCCCCCCGTTCTTATGTAAAATCTTAACCACCTCATTACTACTACAACTAAATTGTAAATGCTTAGGCTTTTTTTTTTTTTAGTGTGCGGGGTAAAAGTATGCAGAGTATATTATCATTTCTTTTGGTTATAATTTCTTGACTTACCGGTTTTATCAATGACTTGGGGTACTGCCTATCATAAAACATTTCCTTTATTCCTTTAAAATGCTTCACTCTCAAAAAACTTGTTCTCCATAATAATCCTAGATAGCTTACCATCTGCCCTTTAACAAGATTCTTCTTCTGTCATAAAGTATGGTAGCTACCATAATGTAACAAACTGTTAGAATAGGCTATTTTTCAATAGTCGACTCAAATATTTTCTGTGAGGAATTTTTGAACACAGTAATATCCAAATAATTACATTTGTCCATTCTCACTTTATAAGCATGTAAACTCGAAAAAAAAAAAAAAAATCTGGTGTTGTTCTTGATATATAATAAAAACTTCAAGTGTGCCTCTATCCCCTATTCACAAGATGAGTATGTCATCTAGGTAATGGAAATACTTGTGTGTATTTCCAATAAGGAAAAGGGAAAATGTAATGAAGTGCCCACGACCACAGTACAATATTAGCAAAAACAGGGGCAGATGAAACCCCCATCGCTACCCCAGTCACTTGTTTGTAGTACTCACTTTCAAAGTAAATTAAGTTATAATCAAGAACAAATTCCATAAAAGAAGCTAATATGCTAATACTCTTCTTATGTCTTCTTCTGAGTACGTGCAGTTGTAAAGTTTATTCAGTTGTACTGAAAAACAGTGCCTGTTTCATCAATTATGTTTAAAATGTCTGTCTGCTTTACAGACCAAGTCTTGGCTTGGATTTCTCATGAAAGTTCTTTCGGCCCTGGTAACCGCTGCCCAAGTAGGTTGCCATTAAGTTGGTGGAATTCTTCTCTATTAAATATTGGTGGCCTCCTCAGTATTTGTTTCCTGTGAAAATCCTCTTGTTGGTTTTCTTTGAGGCTCGTTCATTTCTTCTCAGTTACCTTCACTTGGAGCTCCTTAATAAAACATCTTATTATTAAAAGAAACACAGGGGGTTGTGGGTAAGCACATTTCGGATGATAATCATCCTCATCTTTTTGTAATTTCTTAGCTTTTTTCTGGCTAGTAAACTCACTGTTTGTCTAAATCACCAAAAATGTTTTGGTAAAGTTCCTCAAACTGCAAATGCTAAGTCTCGAGTAATAGGATTCTGCAAAACTTTAATCCCTCCTTCCATATTCAGCAGTTTCTGACTATTGTACTTAAGTGATGTTTAAGCCAGCCTTGATCAAATAATTCCAGAAGCTCCTGGTGGAGAACAGAGCCCTCTTCCAAACCACTGGGCAATTTATGTAGTCTTAAACCCCTTACGTACTCTCTGGGCCTGACTACACTTGTTAAAGAAACATTGCCCAGATGTATACTGCATCATTTGTTTCAGCAATTCTTCAAATTTAATTTTTTTTCCTTTCAAAGTCTTAACTGAATCTATGTTGTTCACCCCTTTGTTATGTACTCCAGACAAGTGTACAAACTTATCCCACTTGACAAGGTAGACTTTGTGGTACAGTCTGGCTGCTTGGAAGTAGTCAAATTGAATTGCACCACATCAGCTTAAGTATAGGAAGGTAAATTAGTAACCTTGTGAGGTCCACCTTCAAAAGCAGTTGGGCTGATGAAACTGTCCTGGCCTCCAAACAAGTCGTGTGAACAGTTTCTAGTCTCTGTGTGCCATTCATGCCCTGAGATCTGTGGAGTAACAAACATCAAATAACAAAGGTGTTGTGCTCCTATCTCAGGAAAAAACATAGCATTTGTTGTGGACCTAAATCATGATTTGCAGATTGCAGATGTTCTTGTAAGTTTTCAGTTTTAAGCAAAAACAAGCAGACTATGCACAGAAGGCACTCCAGCTGAGAATCAAACTGGGGAATTCCTTGCTGTGAAGCAACAGCACTATACACTAGACCACTGTGAAATATGCTACCAAAACAGCTATTTTATTTTGTAAAGTTCTTGTTTTACCACATTTTGACCATTTATCCCATAAAAATAATTTCAACAATGATTAACTTCTCAGTAACCTTTGGCTGGCCTGCCTAGACATAGGTTTGCATGATTCTGTGTAACAACCAAAGCAGATAAAGAAAAGTAGGAAATTCACGGTAAATAAGCTTCTCTACTCTATGCGGTATGAAGTGGAGACCACACAGCGTTCTTTTTCATTTGCAGAGGGACAGAGTATTACATATGAGTCACAACTTAGTAAACTCAATTGATATTTTGTGAAAAAAAGAAATATAATATAAAAAAACATGCTTCCACAGATGTGTGCAAGGAAAGGGTGAAAGCACTGAGTCATTAGTGAGACAACTGTATGAACTAGCTGAAAAATGTGGGTTTAATGGCACAAAACATGAACAAATAAACAGATTTGTGACTGGGCTGGCTGATGCAAAAGTGCCTCGAAAGTTACAACCTAAAGTTAATCTAACCTTAGGAAAAGCAATACAAATTGCCAGAGAGGTATAATTAGTTAAAAGACAAAAATGGTAATTTAAACATGAAACATGACGTGTGATGCAAAACGCAAAGTAAATGGCAAGTTTGAGATAGATATAACTCTAGCCATACTAAACAAATGCGCGAGAAATACACAGAGTGCAAGCCAGAAAAATGCATGGGGGTGACCATTACCATAACAAGTCAGAGCAATGTGCTATATAAAGCAGAAGGTATAAGAGACATAAGAGATCCATTTTGCTATCATTTCTAAAACAAAGCAAATTATTTTTATTTTAATTATCCATTACTTGCGTATTATCGCAACCAGATTCCGACTAGGAGAAGTGGTGGTCTTCCAACCCATACTCCTGCAGAAGTAATAAATTCAAAGTTTGTTATACGGAGAAAATAACACTCCTTACTATATATTTCTATCAGTCTTGTCGAGATATATATATTTGGAGGTTTTTTGGAGGGTAGTTGGATGGACAGACATGGAGCCGTGAGTGTCGTAAGAGACCAACAACTTTTCCCCATTCATCAATGGCAGCTGTTTGAACCCAAAAGTTTGTAACTGCATGACATCAGTTAGGGACACTAACATTTATGTACAGAAAAGTGGATAGTCCTTTAGTAAAATTGCTGGTGAAATCTGTCATCGTAAGCATACCTCTCAACCGTGCACAGCCGTGCCTGAAATGTTGCTTTCCTATTATATTGTTACAGGCTCACACTTAAAATCTGCCTTTGTTTGGCAAGACAACTGCTGACATCACTCACCATATGAATGAGGAATGTTTCATGTTCAGATGTCATAGCCTTCATAACATGTATGTCAGTGCAAACCTTTTTTTTTTGGACGAACTAGGTTTCTACCAGCAGTCTTTTAAAACCTCGCTCCACTTTTAAGTATTTTTTCTGTTTCATTTTTGGCTTTCTGGGAAATTTGTCAATAAAGAAGGTGACAGATGCGGCCTAACAATATTACACCATGGCCAAAATATATGACTGTCTGAACATCCAGAAATAAAATGACTTTACCTAAAAACATTTACAGAACACATAGTCAAAATGATTATACTTAAGACACATACATAGATTGATATCGTCTGGTAAAAGTGGGAATTACAATCTCAGTATTGAATCTGTTATCTGGTTACGATAATACGCAAGTACCAATTCTCCAAACCAACTTCTTTAATGCGCAGAAAGTGTTCTTTCAGGGTCCAGTCACAACTAAATCTGATGTAGAAGCAGTCTGACAAGTAAAGATTCCTTTTATAGAACTTAAGTTTAATTTCAGAATTAACACTCGGACCAATGTTACTGTGATATCACATGCTGCATATAGAATCTTCGTGAGAGGTCCACAGCTGCATGAGGCATAGACTGAAATTCATAGTCCTGCAGGCAAGCAAAAGGTGTACTGGTAGATTTCTAGCCATGTCTGAATGGAAGTGGAGCCCAAGTCTGAATTTGGGCTTATGTGCAGGATGGTCTGTACATCACTAATCTGCTCAACAGAGCAGTGACTTGCAAAATGGACTTTACTGCCAGAATTAATTAAATTTGTATATGTGTTTGGTGAAGCTGGCCTGCTTGACTGTGAGCTAGTAAAGACTACGCTAAAAATAAATTATCTCATATGCCTTGACCACATCCAGGGAGGTTCCATTTCCTGTGCTGTCCAAAGTACAGGTAGAGCTTAATTAAACGCAGACATTAGAATTACTGAAAAATGTAGCTGAACCAATTTAGTGGTGTGCTCTTAGAAATGCAGTAATTAAGTGTTTGAGTAGAAATATTCAATAATTAAAAAAAGGATCAGCAATTCATTTATGCATGAAAGATTCATCTTGCCTAGACTAGAAGACATGGCACTAGAGTTGCCACTTTTTGAAATACCAAACATAGAACATTTTTAATGGAATAATGAGATTCTGAAGGACAAACTATATACAACAAGCTGTGCAAAGGACTGGACTTAATCATCCTTGTAGAATGAGTGGTTTGTGTTTTTTCTTTTTTTAAATAATATTTAGATGTTTCAGATACAAAATACTTGTCTTATGTAACTGTTAAAGGAAACTTTAGAAATATGTTTTTATCCTAAAATCTCAAGACATTTGCTATTTTTGTGCATCTTTACAAAACCCAACTGTTCAAACAGGGATTGTTGGGCGTGAAGAGGGACAAGTGATAACCCTACTTAGCACTCAAGCTTACGCACATTCCTGTGGTTTCTGGCAAATACCTTCGATGAAAGTGAATCAAAACATGACAATCTTGGGGGGGTGGCTAAGATGCCAGTCTGATAGCAGAAATCCATAGCTCTGCTTAGATTTTAATATCCTGACAGGAAACATACTTTAATTTTTAGAAAAATCTAACTAAAAGTGCACTAAAGATAGACTGACATAGACTTTGTATTAATTTTTAGAAAATAATATAGTCAAGAGAATTTTTTAATTAATCCTGTCAAGATGTTTTCTACTGGAGATCTCAACATGAGCAACTTGAAGAACTGACACCAGGAGAATGCAGTGAAGAAAGAACTACATCTTATAATTAAACATCCAAGAACTGTCACTAAAAATTGAGAAATTTGAAAACAAAATGGATATTATCAAACAAGAATGCAGTAAACAATTTGTACTTCTAAATAGAATAGTAAAAAACAATATGAACAGAGGAAACAGTAACTGACCTGGATACTAGAGTGACAGAAAATGAACATCGCAATGAATTTCTTCTGAAACAAAATGCTAAGCTGATTGAGAAACTGGAAGACTTTGAAAGTAGATCAAGGAATAACATAAGAAGAGGGTGCTAACATGATTGAATTCCTCAATAAGTGCTTTTCATCAGCACAAAACATGCCTGAATCCCTCTCTTTTGGAATTGAGAGGGCTCAACGGTCCTTGGCAAATCCAGCTTCATCTTTGAGTTCATCTAAACCCAAGTCTGTGTTGTTGAGTCTTTCGGCTTTTCCCGGTTAGGGGTCGCCACAGCGGAAGTCTGGTCCGCTAATGATTGGCAGTAGACTTTTACGTGCCAAGTTGCTGGCCCTGATGCACAACCTTCAACGAAGGTTCACGCATGTCTCCACACACAGAAGCAGCTCTAGCTGAGAATCGAACAGGACAACGTCTTACTGTGCTGCAACAACGCTACCACAGCACCACTACCGCAGTATCTAACCCCAAGTCTATAATAGATTTCTTTCCTCACAAGACAAGGACTTAGTGCTGAAATCAGCTTGGACTAATTCCCCTGTCTAGATGGGTGAAAAAGTTATTCGTTTTGACAATGACTACACATCTACAGTCATATCCAGAAGAAAGGAGTGTGTTCCTCCAAGTCCTTGAAAAAAGTCAATATTAAAGCTCAAATTCTTTTTCCTGCAAGGATAAAAATCACCTTGCCAGAAGGAGTGAAGATCTTTGATTCCCTACAAGAAGCAGCAGAATTTATCTGAAAAAAAATACTGTCGGGCATAGAAAAAATGGAATGGTTATCCCAGAGTTTGAAGAGACAGGCAACAAAAATGGATGGTGTGTGAAGGAAGGAGCAAACAAAACTAAGAAACTAAAGGACAAATTAATAAATTCCTCCTAATTTTAAATGCTTTGTTTTATGAATCATAATATATTTGATTCTGGAAAATCTCTATACTGTCAGGTAATGTGAATCGTCTTTATTAACTTTCTCTTTTCCTTTCTATATATACTTTTTCTAATAATATATAGTACTAAGTATTTAAATAACATTCTCTCTCTTCTTTCTTCCTATTCCTTTTTGTTACTAATGTTCCTTTTCTCTCTTTTCCCCACTATAAGTACTTTACATACTTTTCCCTTTTAAATAACTACAAATAAGTCTTCTAATTCTTCAGTAATAGTATAATTTGACTTAATATCAAAGTGCATTTTTCTAGTGGCCAAACGGTGGGGTAACAATATGTTTCTGATTAGTGTTTCTAACTAGATGTTTTAGACATATATAAACATTAATACAGTACATTAATGGTGCTTTATAGGTGGCTAAATATAAGATATATATAAGGTTCTTTTTTTCATCTGGTCTGGTTAATTGGTGGGTACATGACTGAAATGCTATAAAATGATTTCTGATTTGAAGCAGCTGTTAATTTTAAACAGCTGTTTTTATATGAAAGGGTTAATTTTTTCACGATGTTGATGTTTTGTAAGGAAACTGGAGGTCTGTGTGACTGTTCTCATTGTGGAGATTCATGACATGCACTGACAAGGCAACTTGAGTGTTTTTTTTGTTTTTTTTTTTGCTTTCTGTATACTCCAAAAAGCTTCAAGACTTGATTTCCCGCCGAAAATGCTTTTTTTCCTCACTAGAGACACCCTCTGCTGTGCATGAGCCTATTTAGATACTCTGTAACAAGTTTATGAAGCTGCAGCTTGAGGAAACAATAGTGATACAATCACTTGATCTTTTGAACTTGTTAAATGGCTGTATTTAGAATTATTTTCTCCTGAAATTCTGTTATCCTTCACTTAGATACTTTAAATGGTAAATAATTAGTTCTGATAAAAATGTTTAACTCCTTTGAAAATAACTATGTTCTTTTGTAGATGCATACATTCTGCAGATTCAATTACACTTTTAGTAACTAATAAACCACGAAAACAGAATACTAAACCAAAAGCGAAAAAATGGGGAACAACGAAGTACTAAAGCAAAGGCTAGGCAGACTCCAGACAAATAACCATTTATTTATAAGCGCTTTCGGTAGAGAGAATATCCCCACCTTCCTCAGACAAAATGTTACAAACATGAAAAGCCATTCAACATGTTAAATATTACAATTAATTATGACATCACAACTATTTCCAAGCAATTAAGCAATTAAAATATATTTAACTTCAAACCTGACATTCATTTAAAACTAGCAACCCTTATATAAATAAAATGTACAAAATAGAATTCAGTTGTGTATAATACAAACGAATAATAGACAGCAAGCAAGCAAGCAGAAGTGAATGTTTAACTAAAATGTGTGCATACATTTTTAGTACAGTGTAAATACCTCACATAAAAGGGTTTTTATATATACAATATTAGATAATGTATATATATATATATATATATGTAAACCATTAAGATGTGTATATACCATAAAAAAAAATATATATATATATATATACATATATATATATATATATATATATATATATACACACACTAAAAACACTAAACACTCCCATTCTTAAAAATATTTATCTATTTAGAGCCCTTAGTTTCAAAAACATTTAATAGACAATATCTCATTTAAACCCGGGGCCGTATAAGAAGCAGTACTAATCTGCCAGAAAACCTCTTGTTGTTCCAATTTTAGCTGCCAAGGACCCCCCCTCACATGAGGTTGTACCTGTTGTAGGACAGAGAAGTGAAAAGAATTATCTGAATTCTGGGAAATATGTTTTGCCAGTGCATTATTTAGATCTTTTTTTTTTTTTTTTTCAATGGCATAAAGATGTTCATACATTCTTTTTTTGAGTGGTCTGTCGGTCTTACCAATGTAAAAAGCGGAACACGGTTTACACAATGCCGCATAGACCACTCCTTTAGAACTACAATTAAATGAGCCATTGATACAGTACTCTCTCCCAGCCATATTAATGATAGTACCAGCTAAAATATATTTACAATATTGACAGGTACCACACCTGTTCATCCCTGAACTCTTCTTGTTTGATTTAATTTTTGTCTGTTCTAAAAGTTGTTTTAAATTTCGACCACGCCTGTAAGTAATTGTGGGCCTATCACCTACCAGTTTAGCCAGTTCTTGGTCATCCAAAATTATCCTCCAATTTTTAAAAATAATATTGTTTATAACCTGGGCATCCATACAATAAGTAAAGAGAAAGCTCATATTAGGCACCCTATTATTGTTCTCAATCCTACTAACCATATTTCCCCTTCCAAGTAGTGGTTCAAAATGTCCGGACTCTCTTTTTATATAAACTTCTTGCCTTATTTCTTCCACAAAGCGAGGAGGATATCCCCTGTGCTATGAACACAGATTGAATATTCTCACATTCAGTCACAAAATCTGATAGATCAGACACCATTCTGGCTGCCCGGACAAATTGTCCCTTAACTACACTTCTTTTCTGATGTGTGGGGTGGGAACTGGTAAAATGTAGATAAGTACTAGAAAATGTAGTTTTCCTAAAAATAGTTGACCTAAATTTCTTCAAATCATAATCTTTACTTATTTTAACGTCAAGAAAAGATATTTCATCCAAATTAGTGGAATAAGTGAATTCAAGAAACTGTCTCATTCTGGATACACTCTCAATAAATGCTGGAATACATTCTAAAGAGCCTTTCCATAAAAGGAACATGTCATCTTGGTACCTTGTGTACCAAGTGACATTTTCCTGGTATAACTCATTTTGAAAAAGGAATTCATATTCCCAATATGCTAAAACACTGTTAGCGAAAGTGCATCCGCACGGTGAGCCCATAGCAATCCCAGTGGTTTGAAGATAATAATTGTTCTTAAAAATTAGAAAGTTATTAGAAAGAATGATGTCCAACTACGTTTCCACCAGGTACATCTAATCATTAGATGCTCCCTTTCGGAGCATAAAATCAACTGTCCACTGTACTCCTAAATCAAGTGGAATAGCAGTGTACAGGTCCTTGATATCTTCAACAACGAAGACTAAAGTAGGGTCGTATGAGATTTTACTGACATTTTCAAGAAAACCCCAGGAATCCCTACATATTTGGGCTTCTTGTTTCAATAATGGCTTAAGAATACTTATCAACCAGTTTGGCATAAGCATACGTAACAGACCCCCTCCCGTCAACTATTGGTCTAAAGGGAGGATCTGCTAGGTTTTTGTGAATTTTAGGAGTGCCAAAGAGAGTTGGAATTCTGGGAGCTGGCATGGTGAGATATTGAAGTAAATCATAATCTATTGTTCCTTCTAAAAACAACTCATCCAGCATTTCCTTGATTCTTTTATTAGCAATATTAACCTCATTTATACTTGAAAGCACATAAGGACCTGTATTTAGATATTCCAACATTTTATTTTCGTATTCAAAATTATCCATGAATATCAGGCCCCCACCTTTATCAGGTGCCATGACCCGAACTTGGCATTCATTAAGTAGCTGAATGAATGCCAGTTCATAATTGTTAACATTCAAATTTGTCCGTTTTTTCTCCCCAAGAGGAAAATATTGTTTATTGGCCATGGCCTTCAGGTCTAACTCGCATATTTTTTCAAAAACACTAAGTGTGCCATTAAGTGGTGGGTTAAAAATGCTAGAAACCCTATGAGTGCTGAGTAGAGAGGGAGTATTCCCTAATAGGGATGTGAGATTCAACTTGCGAACATACAGCTTTAGATCAACAATGATGTTTACAAGGTTACATTTCTTGTCAGGGACGAAGGACAACCCTTTCGCAAAAAAATTGACAATGCTTTCTTCTATTGTTAGAACAGTATAGTTATAAATTTTAAAATCCCCATTGGAATTACACAATATTGTAGGCCTCTGTATAAAAGATAAAGCATTAACACAGTCAATTTGGTCTGCAATTAACGTCTCCGCTGGTTGCCCCTCTTCTTCCTCTGATTGCATCCTCGATAGTTGTTGTTCGACGTTGTATTCCTTGTAGTAGTAGCCCTGTGAAAACCCTGATTGGTTTCCTCTTCATTCACCCCCTCATCTGGGACCCGAACATTATTGTTAATATTAGTCCCATTATGATTATTATTTGCCCTATTGTTCCTGATCCGTTCACTTCTACGAACTGGTTGTGGTTCACCTTCTTCCACAACATCATTAATGTTTAAATTAGAATTAACTTCTTCCTCTATGGACTGCTGCCTCCAAGCAGCAACTTGTCCCAATGGGGGTGGGGGGTAGGCCCTATGATTTTGATAGTCAGTAATATCCCTCTCTATTTTCCGTTTTTTTGTTAATCACCATTTTACTGATTGAAGCTTCAATACTAGAAAGGACTCTTTGATAATCATACCTATATCTAAAAAAGTCTACATGCTGTTGTAAGAATGCTTCAAGTTTAATCAAATCTTCTTGCAATGTTCCAACTTCAATTAAATAAAAATTAAACACTCCATAAACTCAGTCCCCTGTTTATCGAACAAACCAAGAAGCTCTTTATGAAAATCTGAGTTCCTTATTATCCCAGCTGGGTATCGCCATTGGCGCAAACCCTTGGGGACAATGTGTTTGTTAACGCATTCACGGAGATAAGATATCTCCAGCTGCATTTTCCTGCAGCGAAAAAGTTTCAAATCAAAAGTATTTAGATTGTCTGAAAACGAACTCACCCTTTCTTCATGAGCATGTGCACCAACATCATATCCAGATGTAAAAAAATCCCTATTCGCCAAAAGTTTAGATAGACTTGGCAGAGGAGACGCATTTGCAGTTCCTTCTGTTGAATTATTGTCAGGCAAAAAAGCAGCGTTCACGTTGTAGCTGACTCTGGGTTGTTGGCTCGATTCTACAACCCTCTCTCTGTTTGCCCCAGGCGGCGGCGTGTTTCCTCTTCCTGTTTGGGGAACAGTACGTGAAGTGTTTAGCGCTGATGATGTTTGCGCTTGTATATTAACATTACGGCCGCTTGTCTCTTGTACTTTTTGGAACAAGTTATCCACTTTGGCCATAAGAAGATTAATCAAGATAGTTAAATCGTTTTGAAACGTAGCACTAGATATAGGAGTAGAAATTAACGTGGAAGGAATAAATCCTGCTTGCTGCTGTCCTTCCATCACGGATGGAAAATCTTCATTTTGAGAGAATAAAGGCTGGCTGTCATTTCTGTTCCGCCCACTGCCTTGCTCAAAAACTTCGTTCACTCCAGACATCACAAACTTATAAACCACGAAAACAGAACACTAAACCAAAACTGGTTGATAGTATTCTTAAGCCATTATTGAAACAAGAAGCCCAAATATGTAGGGATT
>NC_056737.1:1909716882-1909949382 GCF_019279795.1 Protopterus annectens
ATGAGAAATACAAAGAAATTTTAACTCATAAAGTTAAAATAACTTTAGAGAAATACAAGTTTTGTCTTATTCAATAAGCCCCAAATACTTACATAGACTTAAAAATAAAACAAAAAGGTTGAATAAACAAAACCATATCAAAGAAATCTTTTCTCTAAGGAAAAGAAGAATGTTTCTAGTATACCAGAAATACTAGATGAATTTAGAAATCACTTTCACAAAATTAACCATAATAACATTAACATGGAACCTAAAGATAAAATAAAGGAGTTTATAACCACAAACATGAATAAAAAGCTTAATAAACAACAGATTAAACTATTGGACAAAAGTATTTCATATACAGAGGTTATCACACAAATAAATAAGCTTAAATCAAACAAAGCACCGGGTAATGATGGTATTATACAAGAGATATATAAAATCCTTTCTAAAAGTACATATTCATTAATACATAAGGTTTTTATTTTGGCCCAAACGGAGTTAAAAAACCCCCATCTTGGCAATATACATTTATTTCGCCAATTTTAAAACCTAATAAAGATCCAACTAGATGTTCTTCATATCGGCCCATCTCATTACTTAATGTTGATTATAAAATGTTTATGAGTATCTTTGCTGATAGATTGAAGTCAATCATTCCCGGCATTATAGATATAGATCAGACAGGCTTCATTGTAAATAGAAATACTTTTGATAATATAAGAATAACTTTAACATTAATAGATTTTGCAAATAGGAAAAAGAAAGATTTAACACTTATTAGTCTTGATATAAGTTCAGCATTTGATTCAGTAAGTTGGGACTATCTGTTTACCTTAATGAAATGCACAAACTTCTCAGATGCATTTGTAAATCTAATTGAGCATTTATACAAAGGAACGTTGGCTTATATTAAGGTAGGAACATATGTTTCACAAAAAATACCCATTCTTAAAGGTACAAAACAAGGATGTCCACTTTCTCCACTATTATTCACTTTAGTAATGGAGCCTTGGGCTAATTTGATCAGAAACAGTACTGACATAGAGGGTTTTGAAATAGATAAAAATACAACATCCAAAATTCAACTTTTTGCAGATGGTGTTCTAATTACATCAGCAGGATCTAATTCTTCTATGCAGTCTCTATTTGATAACATGATGAATTTTAAAAGTATTTCTGGTTTAATATTCAATGAAGAAAAAACTAAAATACTACCTATATATACACGAAAAAGTACTCACTAGTGATTTTACTAAATATGTACCCAATTCAGGTCAGATAACTTATTTAGGTATAATACTATCTAAAGATATTAAATCTATTATATATAATAATTATAATACCTGTTTTCTTAATATACAAAATCTTTTAATACCTGGAATAATATGTTTTTTTACTATGGAGGAGAGACTTACAATTATTAAAATGATAATATTCCCCAAGATTTTATACTTAATACAATCAATAATACTTCCACCTACAAAAATAATTATCAAGAAACTGAATACACTAATGTTAAATTTCCTATGGGCACCTAATAGACCTAGGATTGCATTAAAGAAACATACTAATAGTTGGTCTCAAGGGGTATTTCTTTTCCAGACTTTAATTTATATACTATCTCTTCTATTGTAAAAGTTATTACTTTATTAATAGATCAGTCATATGTCAAAATGGAAAGATTATTGGGAGCTAATTAGTATGCACTTCATGAAAATCTCCTTAACACATAAAAATATGATTGTAAATAACTCCATGTTATGGTTACTAAAGGAATTTTGTACTTCACCTATTACACCTAAACATATGGTTTGTTACCCATTAAATATTATTATTAGTTATCGTAACTTTATATTCATGCACCCTAAGTATAGGGAATGGAATTTTATTGTATTCCCTATAATGTATACTCAGGGTATGCTTTTGTCATCTACTTCTGAAGGAACTCATTTAGCTATAGATAATGATCTAAAGTACTGGTATCAGTTGATATCTGATAATAAAGTTAAAAATCTAGATTTTTTAAAACAAGAATTTGATCCAAGAGAAACTTGCTGGTTAGAGGTTCAGACCTTTAGACAACATCTCATTAATAAAATAGATCTAATGTCTATAACAGTTAAAGAATCTATTCCAACACTGATTGATTACTTGATATTAAATTTACAACAAAGTTTCTGATAAAGGTAAACTTTCATACATACATAAAAGTTTACCTTTACCAGACAAGAAACTTTTTACAGTGTAGATTCATACTGGAATTATTTCACTTCTATTAATGGGGACCCACTAAATCAACAAGATAAACAATACATATTGGAATCTGCTTACAGAACTACATCTTCCATTGTTTGGAGACTTTATACATGGAAATTTTTACATAGATCTTTTTATACACCTTTGATGATGAATAAAATAAATAATAAAGATAATTTATGTAAGAGATGTAATGTAGAAATTAATGCTGACTGGGCTCATATGTTTTATGACTGTATAAAATTGAAAGAATACTGGAAGTCAATTAATGAATTTTTGCAGGCTCTTTTTACAGATAATTTCATTATTTCTAAATCTCTTATATTATTCAACACACCTGCACCTCAAAGTGTTAAAAAGGTCAAGCTTCCCTTGTTATGGTCTATTCTAGCAGTGGCTAGGAAAATAATAACTAGAAATTGGATTTCAGATACACCTCCTTCGTTCAATGAATTTAAAAATGTTATGAATATAGTGTGCCATATGGAAATAAACACAATTAGGACAAGAACAAATAGAAAAACATCTTAATATATTGTATGGGATAATTTACAAAATTTGTTAAAATAATTTTAATTTCAATATCATGGTATTTTAGTTTAATTAATTGATCTGATTGTAGTGGATGTCTTTGTAAATACTTTAGTTGTTTTGTTGAATGTTATAATAATACCTATTTTTAATTACTTGTATAAAATTGTTATGATATTTCTCTTATATGTTAAAACAATAAACCGGTTTTAAAAAAAAAAGATGTACCTGGTGGAAACGTTGTTGGACATCATTCTTTCTAATAACTTTCTAATTTTTAAGAACAATTATTATCTTCAAACCACTGGGATTGCTATGGGCTCACCATGCGGATGCACTTTCGCTAACAGTGTTTTAGCATATTGGGAATATGAATTCCTTTTTCAAAATGAGTTATACCAGGAAAATGTCACTTGGTACACAAGGTACCAAGATGACATGTTCTTTTTATGGAAAGGCTCTTTAGAATGTATTCCAGCATTTATTGAGAGTGTATCCGTAATGACACAGTTTCTTGAATTCACTTATTCCACTAATTTGGATGAAATATCTTTTCTTGACGTTAAAATAAGTAAAGATTATGATTTGAGGAAATTTAGGTCAACTATTTTTAGGAAAACTACATTTTCTAATACTTATCTACATTTTACCAGTTCCCACCCCACACATCGGAAAAGAAGTGTAGTTAAGGGACAATTTGTCCGGGCAGCCAGAATGGTGTCTGATCTATCAGATTTTGTGACTGAATGTGAGAATATTCAATCTATGTTCATAGCACGGGGATATCCTCCTCGCTTTGTGGAAGAAATAAGGCAAGAAGTTTATATAAAAAGAGAGTCCGGACATTTTGAATCACTACTTGGAAGGGGAAATATGGTTAGTAGGATTGAAAACAATAATAGGGTGCCTAATATGAGCTTTCTCTTTACTTATTGTATGGATGCCCAGGTTATAAACAATATTATTTTTAAAAATTGGAGGATAATTTTGGATGACCAACAACTGGCTAAACTGGTAGGTGATAGGCCCACAATTACTTACAGGCGTGGTCAAAATTTAAAACAACTTTTAGAACAGACAAAAATTAAATCAAACAAGAAGAGTTCAGGGATGAACAGGTGTGGCACCTGTCAATATTGTAAACATATTTTAGCTGGTACTATCATTAATATGGCTGGGAGAGAGTACTGTATCAATGGCTCATTTAATTGTAGTTCTAAAGGAGTGGTCTATGCGGCATTGTGTAAAAAGTGTTCCGCTTTTTACATTGGCAAGACCGACAGACCACTCAAAAAAAGAATGTATGAACATCTTTATGCCATTGAAAAAAGAGATCTAAATAATGCACTGGCAAAACATATTTGCCAGAATTCAGATCATTCTTTTCACTTCTCTGTCCTACAACAGGTACAACCTCATGTGGGGGGGGGTCCTTGGCAGCTAAAATTGGAACAAGAGGTTTTCTGGCAGATTCGTACTGCTTCTTATACGGCCCCGGGTTTAAATGAGATATTGTCTATTAAATGTTTTTTGAAACTAATGGCTCTAAATAGATAAATATTTTTAAGAATGGGAGTGTTTAGTGTTTTTAGTGTATATATATATATATATATATATATATATATATATTTTTTTTTTTTTTTTTATGGTATATACACATCTTAATGGTTTACATATATATACATTATCTAATATTGTATATATAAAAACCCTTTTATGTGAGGTATTTACACTGTACTAAAAATTTATACACACATTTTAGTTAAACATTCACTTTTGCTTGCTTGCTTGCTGTCTATTATTCGTTTGTATTATACACAACTGAATTCTATTTTGTACATTTTATTTATATAAGGGTTGCTAGTTTTAAATGAATGTCAGGTTTGAAGTTAAATATATTTTAATTGCTTAATTGCTTGGAAATAGTTGTGATGTCATAATTAATTGTAATATTTAACATGTTGAATGGCTTTTCATGTTTGTAACATTTTGTCTGAGGAAGGTGGGGAGATTCTCTCTACCGAAAGCGCTTATAAATAAATGGTTATTTGTCTGGAGTCTGCCTAGCCTTTGTTTTAGTACTTCGTTGTTCCCCATTTTTTCACTTTTAGTAACTAAATGACATCAAATGAACTAGGAGCTGCATTAGAAAACTCATGCATATTAACATCAGACTTATGTTACCTAACTAAACGTTAAGTAATTAAACAGAGGGTTGTGAGGCTTTTTTTTTGTAACAAGTGTTGCATATATATTCAACAGATCCTTACATGAAAAATGTTAGATAGATGACTGACAAAATGGTTAAAACATCTGATGTTTCTTGATCTGATGTTTCTTGAAAAGTCTTGGAAATACTGACAAACTTCTTAACCTTCAGCGTCTAATATTTATACATACTTTGATCTGATGTGCATTTCTGACATATCTACTTATCAGAGTTGGTATTATTATATGTGACATATTCATATAGCTTCAGTTATATTGGACCTTCTCATTTTAATGTATATTTCATGGACTCATATTTCTTTAGTTGCTTTCATAATACTTTTCTTGTTTGTTTTTATACTATATTCTAAGCAGAGATGGATAATTTGCATCTTTTGGTGTTGGACAGGTGGTGGATGGATGGTTTAGTTAAGTTTCTAACTAAACCAGAAAAAAGTTGTTATGTACTCACCATAGCGTTCCATCTAAGTAGTTC
The DNA here is from genome assembly GCF_019279795.1 of Protopterus annectens. Lineage (NCBI taxonomy): Eukaryota > Metazoa > Chordata > Ceratodontiformes > Protopteridae > Protopterus > Protopterus annectens. The sequence goes on from NC_056737.1 coordinate 1,909,722,359, forward strand.
TACTTCATTTGTCTTCAACCTGTGGGATACCGGATCCGTATCGGATCTGAGCTGGCAACTTTACTAGCATCAGTTCCAAGCTCCTCCCCTTACCCATAACACACCTCACTACCTTCCAACCCCCCAGATTGAGTTTGCTGAACCTTATACTGACAACCCGACCTGAAAAAATACTTGTGACCTACAACTGCAGCCCGTAGGCTGTTCATATGCCAAGGTCCAGGGGAAGGAGGGAGGGATGGTTGAAGACAAATGAAGTAGAACTACTCAGATGGAATGTCATGGTGAGTACGCAGCTACTCAACTCCTGGGAGGCCATCATGGAAGGATATTCCGGAGCACTGCGGAACCAAAGCATGCTCTCCTTCTGGAAGTCAAATACAATTTGCAGTGAGAAATAAATGTATGAGATGAGGACCAAGTAGCTGCAGAAAAAATATCATCCAAAGATACTCTACACCTAAAAGCTGCAGACGTAGCCATCAATCTAGTGGAATGAGCTCTCATCTGACCCAGAGGAGACATGCCTCTGTCTTTATAGATCTGAAGGATACATGAAGAAATCCATCTAGCAATAGTGACCTTGGAGATACGTTTACCCAAAAAGGGTTTATAGAAGGATACAAACAACTGATCAGATTTATGGAAATGTTTTGTCCTGTGTAAATAGAATCGTAACTGTTTATGAACATCCAAGCAAGTGGAGTTTGTACTCTCATCTTGTTAGTAAAATTAGGAAAAAACACAGACAAATTGATGGTCTGATTGATATTGCCTGGTGATGCCACCTTAGGAAGAAAGGATGGATTGGTCTGAAGGGAAACCCTATTTTTATGAAAAATAATATAAGGAACTTTGATGGACAAGGCTTGCAGTTCTGAGACCCTTTTGGCAGATGTAACAGCAACCAGAAAAGCTGTTTTTCCAAGATAAATATTTCAGATCTACTGTTGCAGCAGGCTTGAAAGGCGGAGAGACCAGAGCTTGAAGAACCTTATTAAGGTCCCAAGGGAGAACAGGATCCTTGACTGGGGGGCGTAACAAAAAGGTGCCTTTAATAAAGGCTTTACACAGTCTGGAGGAGGCTTAAAGAGGCAGAATTCTCGCCCACATGAAAATGAGAAATGGCAGCCAACTGAACCTGGACCGTAGTAGAACTAGCTCCATGTTGAAATATATCAGCTAGAAAATCAAGAATGGCAGAAATAGGAGCCGTGAAGGGGTCTAAACTCCTTTCAGAGGCCCAAAAGGAAAAACATTTTCACTTGCTGCGATAAACCTTCCTGGTCGAAGATTCATGAGCAGCCACTAAAATAGATATAACTGAGGAGGATAGTCTAGGAGTCCTAGCAATCACGAGAACTGGAGGAGCCAAGCTGTGAGCTTCAAACTGTCCAGATTCAGATGAGGCACCCCCGAAGGGTGTGAAATCAGGTCCTGAACTGGATCCAGGATTCACGGCGGAGCCAGAAGGTGAGACCAAAGGAAGGGATACCATACCTGGTGAGGCCAAAATGGGGCAATGAGGATCACTTTGCTCCCCAGTCGACAAGCTTTCTGTAGAAACCTCGGAATAAGGGGCACTGGCTGGTAAGCATACAGAAGACCAGGAGGCCAAGCATGAACTACAGCAACTCTGGGGGACTCCCCCAGCAGAGTTTTAAGAGCAAAAAACTCGCTGCACTTCACATTGGAAGGAGGTGCGAAGAGATTGCAGCAAGGTTGACCCCACTCGCTGAAGATCTGTTCCGCTATTGAAAGATTCAGAGACCACTCGTAAGGCATCAGAATAAACCGACTTAGTCTGTCCACTAGGATGTTGGACAGTCCCGAATGTGCATTGCGATGAGAAAGCAACCAGTGGAGATCACCCATTTCCACACTCTCATGGCCTTGCGACAAAGTGGATAAGATCTGGTCCCTCCCTGTTTGTTGATATACCAGACCACTGACATATTGTCTGACTGAATTTCAATTGTTCCCAGAGGAAGAAAGGCATGAAGGGCCTGCAAAGCTAGAAGGACCGCTCTCATCTCTAGGACATTTATGTGCAAGCTGGTCTCTACAGGGGACCACAGGCCTTGGACTGTCCTGCCTGAACAATACCCCCCCACCCGAGTTAGGAGGCATCCGTGGTCACTGTGGCTTGGGCCGGGGCTGGAACAAAGGGTCGTCCCTCCATAATGTTTGGAGAACACATCCACCATATGAGAGATGACTGACAGACACGACCGAGTTGAATTGGATATGCCAATGGCAGTTACAACAGGGACCATTGTGCAGCTAGAGTCCATTGTAGAATTCTCATGTGTAACCAGGCAAACGGAAGAGTGATGTTCGCCGCCATCAAGTCTAAGGCCCTCAACATCGATTCCGCCATTGGGAGATGAGAGTGGTAGATTAGGAGACATGCATCCTCAGATGTTGTACTCTCTCCGAGGTCAGGAAGATTTTGCACTGTAGATTATCTATCCTGGTGCCAAAGTAGTCCATCACCTGTACAGGATCTAGGAGTGATTTGGATGCATTGATTGTGATCCCCAAACGCAGGCGAAGAATCAGGAAGTAATCCCTGGTTTGGAAGAGTAGACGCCTAGTGGGAGCAGTGAGGAACCAATCATCCAGGTATGGACAGATCTGAATCCCCTGAAGCCTCAGGTAAGCCGCTACCAATGCCATCACTTTGGTGAACACCCTGGAGGGCTAGGTGAGACCAAAGGGTAGGGCTTGAAATTGGTAATGATAGACTCCAAGCTGGAAGCGGAGGAACCTCCTGGAGGTTCTGTGCATCTTTATGTGATAGTAAGCATTCTGGTGGTCTAACGAGCACATCCAGTCGCTCTCTTGCAGGTACGGCATCATGGACTGTAGTGTGACCATCCAGAACTTCTTTGGCAACTGACAGGTTCAGGGTAGAAAGGTCTAAAATGGGCCCTTAAGTCCCCCGTTTTCATTGGCACCAAAAAGAACCTGGAGTAGAAGCCCGATCCGGACCAGTCTGGGGGGACGGTTTAGATGGCTCATTTTTCTAGCAGCTTGGAAATTTCCTGTGCTGCTGCCTCCCTTTGTGTGGGTGGTATGTCCGGGAGGTGTTTGGGAGACTTGGGGGAACCCACAAAGGGGATAGAGTATCCTCTGGATATGATCTGAAGCACCCAGCGGTCTGATGTTATGGACTCCCATACCGTTGGGTGCAAGGACAATCGTCCCCTGACTGCCTCCAGAGTAGAACAGTCGGGTCACCCCTCAGGGTTGCTGCCCGGGTCTGTCAGAGAAAGTTTCTCGAGACCCAAAATTCCTCGGACCCCCTCTGCCTCTTGGCCGGCGTCCATTCTGTCCCCCTCTGCCTCTGGGGGAAGAAGAGCCCTGAGTGTCCTGTGAATACTGTGACTTCCAGAACCACATCTTCTTTTGCCCTCTCTGGTTCTGGGAAAAAGACCTTTGAGGGTTCGAGAAGCAGATCCCGATGGCAGACAGTGTCTTCCCATCCTTCTCACTCTGAACTAATGTCTCTTTGACGGTCTTACCAAAGAGAGTAGAGCAGTCGTAAGGGGAATTGGCAAAGGACGCCTTGAAAGGTTCCGAAAATTGACAATTTGAGCCAGGCATTGCGCCTCATGGACTCGCCAGATCCAGCCACCCTAGCCACTACTTCGGTAGCATGTGAAAGGAGTCGCATGGACGCATTAGAGACTTTCAAAGTGGCCATCCTTGCAGAGAACGAGACCCTGTACTCCTGCAAAACAGACTTAGGGGGAGACTCTTCCAGCTCCTTTACCAGGTCTCGTTGGAGTCTAGTAACATGGGCCAGGTAGTTCAGCTCCCTAATTGAAAAGGTAGTTGAAGTGTACACCGTTTCCCTAGGTGGTCCATCATCCGCGACTCTCGGTCAGGAGGATGAACCGAGGAACTCTCCTGGGCAAGTTCCTTCTTTGTGGCTGCTGCTACCACCACAGCATCTACAGGGGAGCCCTTGTTCCATGCTGGTCTGTCTGTGGGGGGACTCAAAATTTTGTCTTTTTTTTTTTTGGAATTGGTTCCACGGTGTCCGGCTCCTTCCATGCCCGCGAGGTGATCAGGTCCACCAAAGCATCTGCGGGAGGGAGGAAGTAGATGGACCGGTGCCGAAAGCCTCCAGGAACACAGACTCGTTAGAAGATTTGGGGGCAGACCAACCTCCCCGTTGACGCAGGATTACTATGATGTCGCCAAAAAAGACATCCTCGGGAGTTGACCTAGGGGAACCTTCTCCCTCATCCAAGTCCGTATCCTCGGTGAGGGACTCGGGGGGAGTCCAAGTGCCTCCTCTTGCACGTATGCTTGTGAGGCACCTCTCCATGGGGGAACTCGCAAGCCACATGTTCCTCAGGAGGAACAGTTTGGGGCTCCTCGAGCACAGGCTGTTCCTCTAGTAAAATAATGAGGACCACAGAAACAGCCAAGGGGGTCTGGCTGGAGTCCGAGGGGGCAGTCAGGGTTCTCGATCCAGTGGAGAGAACCCTTTCTACCACGAACGCCGAAGGACAGCGAACCTCCTGAGAAGCCAATAAAGAGGCCGGTCTCCTCAGGTCCGATGAAAGAATTGGAGCCGGGCCTGAAGTGGACAGAGCTCCAAGGGAGGGAACTTGGCCCGACAAAGGCGGAGCCAATGAAAAAAAGTTCCATTCCCTCGGATCAAACACCCAAGCTCTGGCTCAGAGAGCGGCTCGGATCTGAGCTGGTCGTATCAGACATGCTCCAGGCAGCTGTCAACGTCGAGGAAGCAGGTACAGTCGGCGCCGACCCCCTGACTAGCGCCATCCTCAGATCCAAATACTCTGAACCTGATGGATGGACTGGAAAAGGAGATATTGGCTGGAAAAAAAGGAAGCAAGCACCCCCTCCTGAGGGAGGGGCTGGGCAAGACCCCCATCTGGATCTAAGTACGGATGAACCTCCTTCATCATTTTACCCATATCAACCTCAGACAAAGTACGGGTGGACCTCGACGAGGCCATGGACTCTGACCTTGAGGGTCGGGGCACTGAGGCCCTAAAAGCTGAATGCGTCTCCTCTTGCTCCGGGGAAAACTGCGGAGATTGGAGCCGAGGAGAGTCAAGGATCCGTAATGTTTTGACTGGAGATGGGAGAGGTCCAGAGACCTCTTGCACTTTTCCCTCGACTTCGACTCTCTCTCCTTCTTTCTGCCCCTTTTCCACTCCGCTTCCACAGGCTTTTGCCCAGGAGGTTGTGTCCCAGCCCGGGAGGGAGGGGAAGCCAGGGAAAGAGAAGGAGAGTCGGCCACAGCAGCCACTGTGACCGAAGACGAGGCAACAGTCTCAGAAGGGGGGGAAGAAGGCCTTTCAGGGCCAACTTGGCCTTCCTATCTTTAACGGCACGTGGGTTGAACCCACACATATAGTGCAGTCTGTGCTCAGATGGGCCATGCCCAAGCACATAAACACAGTGTGCCATCTGCAGGGGATAACATATGGCCACACTCGGTGCATCTTTTGAAAATAGGCTCATCAGCCATAAGGTCAGAAGAAAGAATAACTAAAAAGAAAATGTTATTCTTTCTTGCTGAGAACACCCACTCACCACACACACACACACACACACACACACAGAACACACTGGAGGGGGGGGAGCAAAAATACACACAACTACTCTAACTCAGCTAACTACCCTAAAACTACAAAACGTGATGCACCAAGCGAGGAGAGGAGAAAGGGGAACCTACTCTATCACTATCTATATTTTTCAGAAAAAAAAGAGAGATTTTTAAAGCTTTACCCACTGAAAAACCTGGAGCTCTAGAGATCTCAATGCATAAGCTATTCGCGGCAAACAAGATCTAGGGGTTGGAAGGTAGTGAGGTGTACTATGGATAAGGGGAGGAGCTTGGAGCTCGGAACAGATGCTAGTAAAGTTGCTGGCTCAGATCCGATATGGATCCTGTATCCCACAGGTTGAAGACCAAATGAAGTAAACTACTTCAGATCTTTATGTTTCATATATGTGTTTGTAAATAGTTTTGGGCTTTTGAAAGTAGTGCTTAATACATGTTATACATCCATAAGTACATTTTCAGTAGATTTCAAGTCAACACAGAAGAAAGGTCTTTCAGTAAGTAACAACATACACATTATAGTCAATGGCTTATAAATGTTTATCATTAAATATTAATGGTTTGAACAATAATGTGAAAATAGCTGGTTTGCTTAAATATATCAAAATGCATAAAGCCCAGATTAATTATTTTACAGGAAACCCATCTATTAAAAAAGACCTACAAAAATACTCATTTAATGGCTATATCATTCTGGCTGATTCATGTTTTAAGACTAATAGAAGGGGCACTCTTATTCTATGGAAAAATAGTTATACTATGCCAACAATTATGGATACAGTTTCAGATAATGATGGGATGCTAAACATGGTTATTTTGGAAGTCAATAGAAAGTATTGTACTTTGATTAATACATACTGGATACCAGGACTCAGCACTAAATATGTTGACAAATATCTGGACGTGATTACTTTAAATGCAAAAGGGGAAATTACAACAACAGGTGACTAACTGCCTATTATCAGGCAATGATACTTCTAAAAATGGTAAAATAAAACTAACATCTCAAGCCAAGAAGTTAAATGACTTTACAAACCAGATGAACCTTAAAGCTATACATGGTCTAACAGAACATTATTCATTATTCTATACTCACTATTCATATTGGTTGGTACACAAACAAACATTGATAAGGTCTTTGTATCAAATAATATATACTCAAAAATAAGTTGCGTATCTATAATGACTTGTCCACTTTCAGACCATAATGCTATAAACTTTACATTAAGTACGCATATAGATGATTTAAGATTTCTACAGAGAATTCCTGCTTACATAACTAAGTTAAAACACTTTAGGGAATGGATAATGAAAGAAATAGACATGTTTATGGAAACAAATGATAATGGTGAAGTGAACAATACTATACTATGGGACACCTTTAAAGTTTATATATATATATAGTAGAATAAAATCTTGGTACGTTAAAAAAAGGACAGAGTGGGACAAAACTTTTAGACTTACAAAAAAACATAAACAAGATAAAAATGGATGCAAAACCAAATAAAGTAGCACATAAAATTACTAAATTAAATCAAAAATACTTAGAAGTTCTGAATCATAAGGTAGCCAAAAACCTGGAAAAATTGGCTAAGCATGGTTTATGCTACTGAACTGATGTAATAAAATAAAGATTTTGGGGGAAAAAAAACACCTCTAACTTCAAACCGACTCCAAGCCACTGGTTCCACTAATTAACTCGTGCAGCCTAGACAAAGTGCCAAAGAGACTCCAAAGACTGTTCCTGAGACCAAGGAAGTTCAACGTCAAAGCAATGCACTTGAAGGAAAAACAACTAGTTGTTGCAGATGTGTTGTTCTGAAATCCTGTATTGAAGAGCACAGTTCCACCTATGTATAGAGCATGACGACTACTAGACCAGTGAATACCAAGCCAACAATCAATCTTAAGCAAGCAATCCAAAATGATAGAGAGTTGCAAGCTGTTAATCCAATGTGTGAAAGAGATGGCCACATCACTGTCACTGACATTTGTACAGTGACTGAAACCTGGTTCAAAGCTGCGGAGAGCACCCCAGCATTTCCAGGTTACTTGTCCTACCATACTTTCAGACCTCAAAGAGAGGACTACAAAGCCAAAGGAAGTGGAGTTTCAATATTTATCAAAGACATACACACCTTCAGGCTGGTCAAACAGTATGACACACAGGAGACACTCCAGGTACAGTTAACTATTGGCGAAAAAAGAAGTTAGGTTCTTACCATAACATCCCATCTGTGTTGTTGATCTTTATTCGTTCATTACTGACTGGTATCAGTTCCGTACTCGGAACCAAGTCGGCCGTTATAATAAGCTCCCACCAGCCAAAAACTCCAGAGCTAAGCTTACCCATAGTGCCCCTCTCTCTATCACCTCAGATCAAGTTTGCCCATAAGAAAGAAAGCAGAGGCTTTATCTGAGCAAATTCTTTATCACGGAGCTTGGACCAAATCCGAACCTCCAGGAGTCTTTTGGAGGGGGTAGGAGGGTGTGATGTAATGAATAAAAGAACAACAACACAGATGGAACGTTATGGTAAGAACATAACTTCTTTACCTAATGTTATTAATCTTCATTCATTACTGATGGGACAGAGTCCCCAGCTACTTTATGTCCTGGGAGGCCCTATGGAAGGATATTCCAGAGCACCATTGAACCAAAGTATGCTTTCCCTCTGGAGACCAAGTCCAATTTGTAATGAGTGATAAAGTTATGAGGAGTAGCCCATGTTGCTTCTGCACAAATATCATCCATGGAAGCTCCTGAATGGAAGCCAACAGATGTCGCAACTGATCTGGTTGTATGCGCTTTGACCTTAGTTGGTAGAAGAACTTTGCTTTGTTGGTAGATAAAGGAAATACAGTCTCTCAACCATTTAGCTAAAGTTGCTTTAGAAACAGATTTTCCCAATTTTGGTCCTGAGAAGTATACGAATAACTGTCAGATTTCTGTAGTGATTTAATCCTATCCAAGCAGAAATGTAATTGTCTATGCAAATCAAGCAAATCCAGGAAATATTCTCCTTTATTAGAAAAATTGGGAAAGAAGACTGGCAGGTCAATTGTTTGATTAATAGTCAAATGCGAAATAACTTTGGTTAAGGAGGAGGGATTAGTCCGGAGTGATACTCTGTCTTTATGTAAAACCATGTAAGGACATTTTATGTACAAAGCTTGTAGTTCAGACATTCGCCTTGCTGAGGTAACAGCTACCAAGAATAGAGTTTTCCAAGATAAAAATTTCATATCGCAAGTGGCATCAGGCTCGAAGGGAGGACAAGTCAAGGATTGTAGGACCAATGTCAAATGGCTCTTTGAAGGGTGGTCTAATGTGTGTGACACCTTTCAAAATGATTTTACAGAGACAATGAGATATCAAGGACGAGTTCTGGAAGCCATTGTGGAAGTCTGAGATAACCGCCAGGTGTACTCAAATAGTGGAAGCTGCTGCTCCCAAATGGAGGAGGTTTGATAAACAGTCCAGTACAGAACCCACTGGAACCGAGAAGGGGTCAAAAGTCTTCTCTCTCAAGACCACATTATGAATCTTCTCCATTTGCTAAGATAAAGTTTCTTGGTGGATGGTTTGTGGGAAGCCAGAAGAATGTTTTGTATCGGGTAGGATAAATTATTCTACCGGGCAATTACTGGAAGTGGAGGAACCAAGCTGTCACTCTTGAGACTCATTATGCTTGGATGAATCGACCCTTGCGGGTACGACAGCAATTCCAGAGTTGGATCCAGAATCCACGGTTGTTTGAGCAGGTGAGGCCAAAGGAAGGGAAACCAAACTTGTCAGGGCCAATAGGGAGCAATGAGGATTACTCTGCTTCTCAACCAAAGAGCTTTCTTTACGAATTGTGGCATCAGAGGAAGAGGGGGAAAGGCATAAAGAAGTCACGTGGGCCAATCGTGTATTAGAGCATCCCTCGGGGAGTCTCACTAAGGGGGGATCAGGGCAAAGTAACTGCTGCATTTGTGGTTTGCGGTGGATGCGAATAGATCACAGCAAGGCTGGCCCCAGCGACTGAAGATCTCAGGTCACTACGACAGGGTTGAGGGACCACTTGTGAGGCAGGAGAATGCATCTACTCAGCTTGTATGCAATTACGTTGGAATCCCTGGGAATGTGCATTGCTATCAGTTAGAAGACATCACCCATTGCCAAATTCTCATGGCTTCTCAACACAACGGTTAGGATTTGGTTTCCCCTTGTTTGTCAATATACCAGACTACGGACATATTGTCCGACTGAATAGCAATTGTCCCTGATGAGAGGACAGACTGGAAATCAACGCAAGCAGCACTGCCCTCAGTTTTAAAACACTGATATGCAGGTTGGCCTCCACAGGGGACCAAGTCCCTTGAACTGTCTCCCTGGAAATGCCCCCCCAACCCCATCAGGGAAGCGTCCATGGTCACTATGGCCTTGGGCTGAGAGGGGGAGAAGGGATGACTCCATTGGTCTTTTTCTGGCTTCTTCCACCAAATTAAGTATTGTTTGCATCGATTTGTTATGCGGCTCTGAAAGGACATAGGATGAGTTAGAGGGGCCACTGTGCTGCTAAGAGCCACTGTAGGAGTCTCATGTGTAGACTTGCTAGGGGAACTACAGTAACTGACACTGCCATTGATCCTAGTAGCTGAAGGAATGCACGAGCTGAAACCTTGTCTTGAGTGAGTATCATCTGAAGTTGAGACTTTAGTCTTTGTAACCTATCAAGTGGAAGGGCGACTAGGCAAGACTAAGTGTTGAAAGTTGCTCCTATGAATTCCAGATTTTGAGTAGGAGTCAATCTGGACTTGTCTTTGTTTACCAAGATCCACAAGGATCTTGCTAGCTTTAGGGTGTAATGTAAGGCTGACGCTTGGTAGGGGCAATAAGGAGCCAATCGTCTAAATATTGAAACACCCGGAATCCTTGCAGTCTCAAGTGAGTTGTTACCACTGCTATGTATTTGGTGAACACTCTGGGGCCCACAGAGAGACCAAAGGGCAGCACTCAGAATTGGTAGTGACTGGCTCCCAGCCAGAAGCGGAGGAATCGCCTGGAGCGATTGTCCATTTTTATGTGATAATACGCATCCTGGAGATCTATCAAGCACATCCAATTGTCTTTCTCCAGAAACAGAAGGACAGACTGAACTGTGACCATCTGAAATTTTGTCTGTCTGACAAACTTGCCTTTTTTGGCACTAAAAAGAACCTTGAGTAAAATCCAGATTCCATCTGTTCTGGTGGGACTGTTTGGATGACTCTTTTTAGAAGAAGCTTTTGTATTTCTTGAAATGCTGCTTCCCGTTGACTGGGTGGGACATCAGGAATTTGCATTTGTGGCTTTGGGAAAGAATCGAAAGAGATGTGATAACCTCTAGTAATTATCGTCTGCACCCAAGCATCTGTTGTTATGGATTGCCAGGCAAAGTGGTGCAGAGAGACTCATCTCCAACTGCTTCCAGAGATAAGCAATCAGGCTGCTCTTCAGAAGCACTGATGAGGCTGTCCAGAGAAAGAGTCTCTAGATCCCTGATTACGTGGACCCCCCTCTGCCTCTGGAGGGGCATCTTTCTGATGAGTTCCCCCCTCTGCCCTGGGGGAGAATATTCGCCATGTGTGTCACTGAAAGGATCCTGGGCTTTCCTGTACCGCACCTTTCCACTCCTCTGTTTCCTAGAGAAGGATCATTGAGGGGTTGGAAAAATGCACACCCACAGCAGACAGGGTCTTGCCATCCTTTTCACACCTGGCTAATGTGTCTTATCTTTGGGCCAAAAAGAGAGAAAGCTTCCACAGAAGCGTTGAGAAAGGAAGACTTAAAAGGGTCCACAAAATCACATATGTGCATCCAGCTGTGATGTTTCATGATAATGCCTGCACCTGCTGCTCTACCCACCCCTTTAATAGTATGAGAAATCAAACGCATGGACAAGTTAGATATAGACTCCAGGGTGGCAAGCTGTGAGGCAACTTTGTTGCATACCTCATCAGATACTGCTCCAGCTAGTGTTCCCAAGAGTTCTGTGATCAGGTCTCTCTGGAGATGGGTAAAATGTGCTAAGTAATTCAAGGACTGAATGGCAAAGGTCAATGAGGCATATACCCGCTTCCCTAACCTGTCCATCACCCGAAGACATCCTGTTTGGGGGATGAACAGTAGGACTCACCTCGGCGCATTCTTTCCTAGTGGCCACCGCCACCACCATAGCATCTACTGGTAAGCCTTTGGGCCAATGGGGGTAATCCTTTGGAGGAGAGAGAATTTTGTCTGGTCTCCAGGGATAGGTTAAACGGTGTCAGGATTCCTCCAAGCGCACTGCATGATGAGCTGAACTAGATCATCTGCACGTGAGGTCACCCAGGAAGTAGAGGGTCAAGCACAGAAAGCCTACAAGAATACAGACTCCTCAGAGGAAGAGTTGGTGGACTTCCAGTCTCCCCACTGCTTTAAAATTTCTAGTACGTCTCCAAAAGAGACATCTTCAGGGGCGAATATGGAGACCCTTCCTCCTCATCATAATTTGCATCTTCGTTAAGGGATTCTTCAGGAGAATCCGCATGCTTCCTCCTGCACTATCTCTTGCGGGGTACCTCCTCAGCGGGGCATCTGAAGAGTGGGTGCCCTGTGGAAAGGTATATTGAAGTTCCTGTGCTCTATGTTCCAGAGTAGTGGACTGTCAGCAGCAGTTCAGAGGACATGTACATGTGGCATTCTGACGCTGAAGGAACTGCAAGCCTGCTGAGGCAAGTGCCCTCTCCATCACCTGGAAAGCAAGCACGTCTGAAGAGGGATGGGAGCCCGGAACCGAGAAAGACAACCTTGGAACCGGGGTCACACCCTGCTCCGATGAGCCCACCCTCAGGAAAGGAGCCACGAGAGGACTCTGTGCCACCAAGAGAACCGGAACCATAGTAGACGGTGCTGTAGAAAAAATACAGTTTTGTACCTACTATAAATGTAGATGTTCAAGTGTATACAGTGCTGCAGTCATTACACTTGGGTTATCCTGCCGTCAGGCGGTTCCCCAGTTGGCCTGAGTTCCAAAGTCTTGGTCCGGCATCAGTTGCTGTCACCTCCTCCCTGACGTCAGTGCGACAGAGGTATATAAGATGCAGCAGACGCCATTTTCTTCAGTTTTTGCCCCAGATGTCAGGTGCCCCCAAAAAGGTAGGCAATTCAAATTGCTAATAAAACATACAAAAGAAAAGCAATCAACAATTTTCAGTTACCAGCAAATACTCCCCATAGGTAGTAAAGGGTAATAAGACATAGGTACGTACCAGCAAGTAAGAGGGGAGGGTAACCTGTACTGCAGCAGTGTATACACTCGAACATCTACATTTATGGTAGGTACAAAACTGTACTATGTTCATCGTGTTACACTGCTGCAGTCATTACACTTGGGTAGAATCCCAAAGCTGAGGTAGGGTGGCTGGTTCTATAAGGCATTAGGGGTGGCTATAAGGTCCTGCAGCACTGCAATGGCAAAGCCAGCTCTGGATTTAGAGTACAGAGGCAGATAGTAATGCTTGGTGAAAGTACGTACAGAACTCCAAGTTGCTGCTTCCAAAATGTCCTTGGTAGGTACTCCTCTGAGGTAGGCAGTCAAAGTGGTTGTTGCCCTGGTGGAGTGAGATCTAATGCTGTTAGGTACAGGTTTCCCATGGTGTGTATAGCAGAAACGTATACAGTGTCCTATCCATTTTGAAATAGTCTGTTTTGAAATGGCTTTTCCCTGTGCTCCTGCAGCATATGCTACCAATAATTGCTCAGATTTTCTGCAAGCTTTGTTTTTGCCCAAGTAAAAGCGTAACTGCCTGTGTATGTCCAAAGAATGCAGTAGTCTCTCCCCTTTATTCTGTGGATTTGGATAAAAAGTTGGCAAGTGAATAGTTTGGTTTAGAGCCACACTTGATACCACCTTTGGCATAAAAGTAGGGTTAGTTCTTAAAGACACCCTGTCTTGGTGGAAAATAATGAAAGGTTCCACTGCCATTAGTGCCTGTAATTCTGAAACTCTTCATGCTGATGTTATTGCCAGGAGCAGAGCAGTTTTCCAAGAGATATATTTTAAATCTGCTGTGTTAGCCGGCTCAAAAGGAGGCAACGTTAATTTTTCCAACACGAAGTTGAGGTCCCAAGTTGGAGTAGGTGCTCTATGGGGCAGTCTTATGTTTTTAGCCCCTCTGAGGTACTGTTTTAGCAAGGGATTAGAGAAAATTGGTGGATCCGTGTTGTAATGAGCAGAGATGGCAGAGGCGTGGATCTTGATGGATGAAAAGGAGAGGCCTTTGTCCAGCATCTCAGTTAAATATTGTAGTATGTGAGGAATATTTGGGACAAGAGGGTCAAGGCTGTGAGCCTGGTTCCAGGCACAGAATCTCTTCCATTTATCTGAATAGGCTTTCCTGGTACTAGGCCTTCTGGCCTCCAGAATGACATCCATAACAGCTTTAGAGAGAGGCATTGCTTGCTTGACTAAGGAATCTTCCATGCAGCCAGGTTTAAAGTCTTTAGCTGGCTGTGAAGTATCTGATTGTTGTGCTGAGTCAGAAGATGTGGGATTTGAGGCAAAATCCAGGGTGGTCCTTGTGCTAAGTTTTTTAAGATTGGGTACCAGTGCTGGCGTGGCCAGTCTGGGGCAATCAGGATAATCTTTGGCTCTTCTTGCCTGGCTTTTACGAGTACCTTTGGAAGGAGAGGCAGTGGTGGGAAAGCATATACTTGTAGGTTTTTCCAGCTGAATGAGAGGGCATCCACTTTGCATGCTTGTGGATAAGTCCTTGTGCAGAATTTTTGTAGCTGGCAGTTCATTGGGGATGCAAACAGATCTATGTCCGGGCTTCACCATTTTTGTGTTATCATTCTGAATATTTGTGGATTCAATTCCCATTCATGGGGATCCGTGATGTTTCTGCTTAAGTCGTCTGCCAGTGTGTTTTTCTCTCCTGGCAGGAATTGTGCTTGCAGATGAACTTGATAGGTTAGAGATGTGTTCCACAAGGTCATGGCTTGTCTGCAGAGGGGATAAGAGTGAGTGCCCCCTTGCTTGTTTATGTACCACATAATTGTGGTGTTGTCTGTCTTTAGTAGTAGTTGTCCTGGATGCAGAAGGTCCTTGAAAGCTATAAGGGCATTTTGTACAGCTAGCATCTCTTTTGATTGATGTGAAGATGCCTTTGTTCTGCGGGCCACTTGCCCTGAATACATTTTCCTGCCATGTGTGCTCCCCAGGCGTAATCCGATGCATCTGTTGTCAGTGTTTGCCTGGCTGTGGGTTGAGTGAAAGGCTGTCCCTTGTTGAGGTGACAAGCTTGAGCCCACCATCGAAACTCCTGCTGAAGGCAAGGAATTAGTGGTATAACGGTTTCCAAACTTTGACAGTGTTGAGACCAGACACTCTTTAGGTACCATTGTAGTTTCCTCATATGCAGTCTGGCATATGGAATTAGTAGTATGCAAGAAGCCATATAACCAAAGGCCTGCAGAATTTTTCTTGCAGGGAGTTGGGTTCTTGTTGCCATCAATTGAAAATATTGAGTCAGTTGTTCTTGCTTGTCTGGCGTGAGATAAGCCATCTGGGCCATTGTATTCAAGCTGACACCCAGGAATATTATCTCTTGTGAGGGCACTAGTTCTTTTTGTTTACTGTGTACCCTAGGGAACTTAATAACTTTTTTACAAACGCCAGATGCTTTAGAAGAATGTCCTTGCTCTCTGCTTGAATCAGGCAGTCGTCCAGGTACGGATAAATTTGAATTCCTTTCTGTCTGCAAAATGCAATTACTGGTGCCAGGCACTTTGTGAAGACCGTGGGCGCAGTAGATAAGCCAAAGGGCAGTGCAGAGAATTGGCAGTACATTAAACCAGCTATGAATCTGAGGTATCTTCTGCAGTTTTGTCTGATAGGGACATGCAGGTATGCCTCCTTGGGGTCCAAGGTTACGAGCCAAGCTTTCTTGCCCAGCATGGGAAGAAGCTGCTGTAGTGTCAACATTTTGAATTTCGGAACATCCAGGTAAGTGTTTCGAGAAGAAAGAAGATCCAGATTGGGCCTCCAGGCTTTGTCCTTTCTGGGAACCAGAAAGAGTCTTGAGTAAAATCCTTGTCCTTGCTCCTGTGGTGGTACCTTTTGAATAGCTCTCGTGTCCATGAGTGCTGTAATTTGTTTTTGAGCCTCTGCCCACTGATTTGGTGGCAGATTTGGCATTCCTTTTAACCTTGGCAGAGTGTGAAAGTGGAACCTGTAACCTTGAGATACAATGTTGAGAACCCATTTGTCTTTGGTGATCATATGCCAATTGTGATAGAAAAGTGCCAGTTTTCCTCCCAAGGGGGCTGCCAAGAGAACTGTTTGGCAGCTGTAGTGGGAAGTCATTGGGGCTGTTTTTTATATGGTCAGGGCCCGTCTTCCCCTTCTTTCTGGCCTGATGCACCCCACTGTCGAGGCCTGTAAGGACCTTGTATTTGACCTCTACCTCCTGGATGTCTGTATCTGCCCCTTTGAGGTCTGTCTGTAACTGGAAAGGACCAATTCTTTGTTGGCCAATTTCTGCTAAATCGAGGAGGCTGAACCTGTAAGAAATCCTTCAATGTTTGCATAGATTTTGCCTCATCCTCCATTTTCTTTAATACTTCTTCTGCCTTAACTCCAAATAACACATCTTGCTTCAAAGGTGCATCCAGTAGTTTTGCTTTAACATGATCTGGTAGCGTATGTTCTTTTAACCAAGCATGTCTTCTAATGACAGAACCTGTAACTGCTGCTCTACAGGAGGCCTCTAAAGAATCAAAACCACATTGCAAAGTATGTTTTCCCACTTGTTCAGCTGCATGCAATAAATCCTGCATTTCCTTAAAATTAGGAGGATCTGAATCTGGAAGCATTTTTTGTTTCAACTAAGACATCTAAAATTGCTGATATTTTAGCATGTGAAACTGGCAATTTAAGGCCCTCATTGCTAAAGTTGCAGATGTATATACTTTCTTCCCCCATCTGTCTAATGCTCTGGAATCTGTCAGAGGGGACTGGATTCTTTGCTGATGAGGCCTTAACCCCTTTGGATCCCTGAGAAATAGTTTCAGGGATAGCAACAGGGCTTTTATAAAGAAATTTGTGTGAGTCAGGGACTCTGTAGTATCTGTCAGGCTTAACTGGGGCTGGAGGTAAAGAATCAGAATTTAAGCTGGATTCAGTATACACATCATCCACAATATCCAACACTGGTGGAATAGCAAGGGGTCTGTGTTGAGGTAATAAAAGGAAGTCTCTGAGCCTTTTCTTGGATTCTGAGTAATCCTGGCCTTCCCAATGGAAATGCTCCCTCATGGTATGTAAGGTTTCCCCAAAGGAGTAGTCCTCAGGCGGAAAAGGCTGACTGAATTGATTCCTCAGCATCAGAATCCTCATAAGGGGGTAAAGAGTATCCTAGGTCTGAGGATGAATCTGGAGAGATGGATACCTGGTCGGATGAAGTCAATGTCTGCATCCTGTCTAGGCCTTTTATCAGGAGGGGGATGGGACCCCCTGATCAGAGTGATTAGGTCTTCGGCCATGTTGAGCATTTGTTTCTTAGGCATGGAGGCCTGTCCTGGAGAATGCTGTATTTGTTTCTTTGTTTTTAAAGGAGATTTAGACTTGGCAGAAGATTTAATGCTTAACTGAGTAGGTCTGAAAACACCCTCTGAAGCTACGGGTTGTTCAGCTACTCCGGATCCCTCTGAAGGGTTAGTTTTGGTAGGCTGAAAATCTTCTGCGTCCGAAGGCCCAGCCATCTCCACGTGGGAGCCAGAGGCGGCCTGTGGTTCTAAAGAAGCGGTCGTCAGGGGCTGCGAAGGCGCCGCACTGAAAACCGGAGAACCGGCGACTGGCCTAGAAGAGGCTTCGTCGTCAGTTTTGGGCCTCGGATGCTTATCCTTGTCTTTGCACTTTTTATGTATACCGGTCGTCGGAAGTTCCGATGGCATGGTGTAATTGAATTTTCTGCCAAAATAATGTTGGTCAAAATCAAACCGACGTTTAATAGTGCGCTTGTTAAACCTAGCGCAAAACAGACAACCAGTGACATCGTGGTCTGGGCCTAGGCATGGGATACAATAAGAATGGAAATCCTTATGAGGTATCTGCTTCCCACAAGAAATAGAGTTAACTTTTACTGACATCGGTCTGAGGCAAGAAAAAGTTTCCCCAACGGGGTACTTAGCTTTGAAGAAGACTTCGGTTCAGGATTCAGAATGAAAATCTCAGGAGTCGCCCGACCGGCACTTGCGAACTGCTTTTGCTTCGGGAACCGCGTGGCAAGAAAGACTGAAGAAAATGGCATCAGCTGCATCTTATATACCCCTGTCGCACTGACATCAGGGTTGAGGCGACAGCAACCGATGCCGGACCAAGACTTTGGAACTCAGGCTGATTGGGGAACCGCCTGACGGCAGGATAACCCAAGTGTAATGACTGCAGCAGTGTAACACGAACATCTGGCACCATACTAGAGGTCATGGTGCCAACAGATCAGTCACAATCCCAAGGATGGGTCGGCTCTGAGTCAAGGACCAAAGGGTAGGCTTCAGAAAAATGGAACTGAAGAAGCTGGAACCGGGATAGGCATCGGTTTTGACGGCTCCAGTACCTCCATGGAGGTCGAAGGGGAAAAATATGTCAGAGTCTGTGGAGAAAATTCCCCGGCTCCGGGTGGGAGGGAGGATTTAGAAGAAGTTGGAATTCCTCTGGCCACCAGGAGATGATCCACAAGTCTCACTATGTTGAGTTCCGAAAGGCTCCTGGAGGAGTGGGTTGATATTCCAGATGGAGAATCAGGACATTCTAGAAAAGGACTCAAGTGTTGTCCAAAAAAGGGATCTACCATCAGAGAGTATTGGGTCCAAGATACGATTTTGCCCTTCGGCACCATGGTCAAAGGACCAGTAGGTTGTGTAGGAGGGGGGATAGTGACCTGAACTGAGGAGAATATTTTTGGTGCTGAGAGGGGCATGTTGGTACCAGAGTTGAAGTTTTTGATGGTTCCATAATGGAGGATGGCACCGTAGAAGGGGTTAGAGGGCCCTGGTGCTGAGGATAGCACAGTAGAAGGTGTTTGATGACCCAGTGCTGAGACTGCAGAAATCAATTTAGGATGTTTTGCCTTTGGTTTCATGGGGGACTCTTTATGTTCCTTCTTAGGAGGGGTTGAGCTCTCTGCCTTAGAGCCTCCGAGAAAGGAGGTTTAAGGAGACCTTTCAGTATTAATTTATTCTTCCTCTCAGTCAAAGTGCGGGCGCTAAAGCCCTTACATTAGTTGCATGGGGATTGAACTTTCAAGTGCGGTATCCCGAGACAATAAACACAGGACAAATGTCCATCAGAATTCGGCATTTTCCTGCCACACTGATCTCATTGCTTAAAGCCTGTTGTCCCCTTATCAGCCATTATCAACAATTCAAGTAACAAGTCAGCAATGAAGGAAATGCCCTGTCAGAATAACAGTATACGAAGCAGGCACAGACAGACAAACACACACACAGTCAAGGACGGACGGATTTTTTTTTTTTTTTTTTTTTTAATTACCAACAATGGTAATGAAGAAATATGGGTGGAATACCAGCAATGGTATTACAGAGAGGGTGGAATACCAGCAATGGTATTACAGATTACCACAGAGGTAAGGAAAGCCTGAACCGGTAATGTTACAAAGAAATACCAAAATCTGGTAAAGAAACAGAAAAGACTCACTCAACAGGTAGCAAGGGTAAGCAAACTATAGACGACTAATATTACGGTAGAAAAATCTCAAAAGTAGAGAAAAATTATCTAAGTTGAAATATAAATTCTAAACCACTTGGCTTGAGAGCTGGCCTGATGCGTCTAGATACTCTACACGGCAAATGAGATCTGAGGTGATGGAGAGAGAGGGGCACTATGGGTAAGCTTAGCTGAAGAGTTTTTTGGCTGGCACGAGCTTGTTATAATGGCCAACTTAGTTCTGAGTACGGAAGTGATGCTGCTGTTTGTCTTTCGACTTTTCCTGGTTAGGGGTCGCCACAGCGGAACTCCGGTCTGCTAATGATTGGCAGTAGATTTTCACGAACGCCGAGGTGCCAGCTTGACGTTCAACCAAGGCACTCCCATTTATGCATGCCTTTCGAACGCCCACCCAACTGCGGGGAGGACATGCAGACTCCACACAGAAGGTACTCCCCGTACTCCAGCTGAGAATCGAACGGGAGAACCTCTTGCTGTGAGGCAACAATGCTACCGCTGCACCACCGCGGACTACAAAGAATGAATGAAGATTAACAACATCAGATCACCTATTTAAATCACAGCTAGCTACAGACTCCACCAACCATGACTCAGGAGGCCCACTCCACCTATCAGGAATTACTTGAATCCATCAAAATTCAATCCCCTACCCTGATCCTGGGCGACTAACTACTGAACCACAGAGTGGAAGACCTATTCTAGCTCAAACACGAATGCTCAGAGATTCCTTGACTTCGTCAATGCCAATGCATTGGATCAGCTGGTCGACAACTCCACAAGAGATGAAAATATCCTGGACCTGGTACTAATCAACATAAGTAGCCACTGTAGCACCCCCTACACTGTCATCCTCCTTGGTAAGATCCGACCATAAAGCAATAACTTTCAAAAGCAATAACTTTCAAAGTCAACAACTCCTCTGACCTCGCTCCCCCCACCTTGCCAGGGATGTACAAAAAAACTTTTCCAAAGCTGACTACAACCTCCTGAGCAGGTATAAGCAGCTCCAAAGCCACCATCCCTTCAGCTGAAACAAGCAGTAATGTCCAAGCTTAGGACAAAAAACTATATGAGCACCTACATGGACTCAGCAATACCAGACAGGCCCAAATCATCTTTCTCAAGGAAGAGTAAACCTGTCTGGTGGACAGCAGCAATAAAAAGACTCTATAATAAAAGGAAAAAATTGTTGCCCAGGACCAAGAAGGAGAAGGTGCCAAGTTGGAAGCAATCTCTCCTTTGTCTGAACAGGCAAATAAGGTCACTGGTGAATTCCTCTAAAGCTAACTTCAAGTCCAAATTGGCCACATCCACTAAGGACAATTAAGGCTTTCTTCGCATACTTCCGCAATCTCAAAGGTAACTCCCAAATCTGCTCTGAATTGGTGGTTAAGAATACCACATACACGAATGCCATAGATATAGCCAACCTGCTGGCAGACAAATTCAGTAAAAATTTCACCCCCCCCCCCATCAGTAAACCAGGACATACCCAGCACCTGCCTCCCCTCCCCTCATCACCAGGGAGCAGGTTATTAATGCCCTCTCAAAGGCAAAAAATACAGCCTCCATGGGACCAGACAACATCTGTGTCCTACAGGAACGCAGGCAAGAGCACTCAGTAACATCAGGCATCCTATTCAACCAAACACTGTGCACCGGCTTCGTCCCAGCAGAATGAAGGACAGCCACTGTCATCCCTCTGCACAAAGGTAGAGTTGTCCACCAACGCAGGCAATTAAAGGCCAATCAGCCTAACTAGCCTGATCTGCAAGGCCATGGAATGCATTATCATGGACTTTATAAACAAGGACATTGGCAACCTCCAAATGCTTGATCGAAGCAGTCACCAACGCCATGGATGAGGGCAAGACAGTGTACACCGCCTACCTTGACCCAGCCAAAGCCTTCAACATTATTCCCCTCTGCAGCATAACAGATAAACTCTCCCAGCTAGGCATCAACCCATATGTTACCAGATGGGTAGCTAAATGGCTCACTGACAGAACCCACTCTGTCAAAATAGGGGAAGCCACCTCTTGTAGACCTGTAACAAGCGGCATACGCAAAGGATCAGTTTTGGGGCCCTCTACTGCTTGAGATATACTTTTCTGAGATGCAAACCAAAACCAGTGGTCTGTGGCTGACCAAGTTTGCAGATGACTGCAAGCTGGGCATTGCCATAAATTGACCTAGTGTTGTGAACATCCTCCAAGAGGGCCTTAACAAAACTAATGACTGGTGCCAGAGAATGGCCTCAAACTGAACGCCAAGAAATGCATCATTATCCTCTTTGGGGAAAATGGTGTCCCCACTAATTATCACATTAATAACAACGTACTATGCATGCAATCAGTCATGAGGGACACTAGGGCACCCAGGTTGATAGCAACCTGACTTTTGACCACTATTGTTGCCTCCACTGAACAGAAGAGTTTCTACATGGCCCACCTCATAAGTAAGGGTATTTCGTCCAGGAACAAGGAGGTCATAACATTCCTGTACCCCTCCCTTATCAGACCCATTATAGAGTACAATGCCCCCTTCGGCATGTACCTTACCAAGCATATGCAGCAGTTGGAGAGATCACAGAGGTTCCTGACTAGGAAAATCCGGGGTCTCAAACACCTATCCTATACAGATAGGCTAAAAGCCCTGTCCATCTACTCAGTCTTGTACAGACTGCTCAGAGGTGACCTGTGTCTGGCATACAAGGCTGTGACCCAATGATTCCCCAATCTGTGGGATATTCCTGCACACTAGCCTTCTTTAAGATGAACCTGGACGACTGGATGGGAAACAGAAAATATACCCCTGGGATCCCACCTGTGTCCCTGCTGGACAGGAAAAACAGGTTCTGACTTTCTGGGAACATGGGTGAAATTCTTGGCTAGGCTTATAAGGGCCTCCAGGCCAATATCCTAGTATCGTTCTATGAACAAAGTAACCAAGAAGTCAGATCATCAAAGATAACGCATTACAACTGATGCCATTTGCACATCCACTGCTTATCCTTCAACCACTGCAAGCAGCCCACAAAAGTTAGATGGAGAGACAAAGAGGGGCACAAATATTTTGCAGTGAAAAAAAAATACTGAACTATGATCCTACCCAGTGTAAATAAAAAGACGGTACTATGGAAAGGCAAAATAGAACAAATATCAAGCTGTTTCTGACAGTCAACCTGAATGCATTGTCCCAGAAAACCATATCAAACCAGTGTGAACTGAGAATAAACAATGTCAAATAAAAATGACAATGGGTCAACTTCAACCAAACATTCGAGACAAGAGTAGAAGTTTGAGTTCAACTGTTCACACTGACAAATCATGCGCTGTCCAACCAATCAAATGTTCCTGTTCTTGATCCTGCTAACTCGGTCTCATCTAGTGACTGCAAAAGTTCAAATACCTGTTACAGTAGCATGTCACAAAGCATTTTATTTCGTAGTTTCCATTCCATTGCGGCAGTATTCAAGTGCCCAAGAGTAGTCAACAGGTCAGTGTGCCTAAATACTTCAAGACTTGTAACAGTCATGGGGAAAGTTAAGTACATTTGCAAATCTTTCCTAATAATGCATTTCTAATGTTTCTTAAAAACATGTACTGTCTGTATGCAATAATCAATTGCTTCTGCAGGATTAGTCCAAAGTATTGATGCACTGGTTGTAAATTGCTATACATTGTAATTTAAAAAAAAAGAAAAGGATTTTTCTTAAGGAGGCGATGAGAAAAGTGAAATAAAGCTGATAAGGTTTTTGTATATATTATATACATATATTAAAATATATATATATATATATATATATATATATATATATATATATATATATATAGATGTACATATGTGTCCGTAGCCATTGCCAGTTTAAGGTTAACAGATGGTGCTGCCTTTTTAATGCTGTACATACACAACAATGCTCTGCATCTGAACACTGGAGTCAGTTTGGTGTGAGATGCTGAAGTGTCAATTTCTGATCCGCTGCCATGCTGTCACAAGTTAAAGTGAGCCAAGACTACCAAAAAATACTGCGGTAAAGTTAACCACGGGTGTTAATTCTGAAAAAGTTATCTACAGCCTTGGCACAATGAAAACAAGATGCACATCTAGATAAAACTGTACAATGACCAAGACAGGGAGAATTTTTGTTTCCATTAGGTGCCACAACCTTAGAGTTGATTATATAACTAAAGAAGTTGCGAGGGGTAAAGCACCTGCATGAAGTAAGCGTGTAGGTAATGTGGTTAGACTTAAAAAAAAAAAAAAAAAAACAAGGCTGGAATTCCATGTTCCATCCCAGAATAGAACAAAAAAGTTGTCCGACAGATATCCAAGACCAGAGTTTAATGTTAAGTTGACCACTGCTTATTAAACAATTTAATTAAGCTCACAGAGTACAAATAAATATCAAAACAGATATGTTTTAAAATATTTAGGAAAAGAAGAACAAATGATCAACTATGTTAAAATATTTTTAATGAGATGCTTGGGCTCAAATCCATTCAAAGAGGACATCTTGTGTCCAGGAGGAGGGAGGCTACCAGAAATCTGAGGTCATGACTCGTACTGCAATCAATAAATGCCTGCTGTGCCAAAAGTGGATAATATCAAATCTGTCTAACCAACTAGACAGTCCAATTTCTTTTTTTCAAAGCAGACAAACTACTCCTGGAGGTCAACAGGCACGCTGAGATGATACCAACCTTATCTAGATGATAGTGGGAACCTGCACTTTATAAGCAGAATATTTTCTAGTAAGATGCCTAGCAGTAAATTCCTTTTAAAAGCTATGTCACAGCTGGTGAGGAGCTATAGAAAACAAAGCTTCCAACACAAAACTCATCTTAGAAATGCATTCTGGAGCAGAACACACAGAAAAGAGTATTACAAGCATAGCTCTCAACCTTCCATCTCCAGAATGAGGAACACTAGCCCTCATAATGTGGAACAAATGGGCAAAATGTGGAACACATACTAATAGTTTACTAACAACTTCACCTAGGAAGGCCATAGGATTGTTAAAATATGCTGATTTTACTTATAAAGAAGATCTTTTAATGAACTGATATTATTAATTTCTATTTACCATGGATTTCACTTAAAAAAAATTCCTAACACTGAATGTGTGACAGAGTCTTTCAATGTGGAACATAGAAGAACTTTGAGGAACATGAACTTTTTAAGACCCCAAATGAGGTACGTTCCTCTTAATGAGGTACACTTGAGAGGTATGATTACAAGACTGTATTTTAGAGCAACATTACATTTCTGGAACTACAAACAAAGTTTTTCATTAGCAATCAATTTAATACACTGTAGAGTTGGATGTCATTATTATAGTTAACTGTATTATACTTTTCATAGTAGATTAAGAATAATTTATGGTCTTCAGCATGTTATATACAAGGTCACTGTTAATGGAAAATAAGCTTATCAGTGCACAGTGATCTTGTTTATTGTCCAACACATTCAGAATACAGGCATTCATTAAGAATTACTTGAAAAAAGTCACCTGATCAAAAGCAAGGAAAGGATTCTCTTAATGCAAAACACAAGTGACTAATATTAAATTCCTGTTTACTTTACTGGAAAGTAAAATGGGAAAAATAATATGGGCAAAAGGGAAACAACATCCTGGAATAATATACAAGCACAGGATACATCATGTTAGCAAGAGCTTTATATAAAAGAAAATAAATAAACTGAACAGAGTTCAGACTGCAACAGCACAAGACAATTTTAGATTCCCTCAGTTTGCATAAGTCAGTGTCCTTTCCAGGAAAGCTCAGGATACTAACACATTGAATATTTTTACATATCAGACTTGATGTTTTGGTACAAAGCACTTTCTCTAAACTGTAGTCTGTCTTTGGTGAGCACGGCAACAAAGATTTCTGCACAACAGAAACTAGCTTTCCACCAGGCTTTGCATTTACACTATACCACACAAACAAGGGATTTTTTTGCAGGGGGGGGGGGTGCAAACCCTGACCCCGCCCACAGCCTCACCCATGCCCCACCCACACAGCCATTCCAGTCTCCCATTTCTTGGCCATTTCTCCCCAGTTGCCATAAACACTGTTCAAAACTCAGTGTGCTTATCGTTGCATGCTTTACTTCTAAAATTATTACAGATATTTCGATTTAATTTACACCTTATATAGCACAAACACTGATAGACATTTGGTAAACAAAATGATAGTCTTACAATGAAAACAGACTTGGGCATTAAAACTTCTCTACCTTGAAACATTCAAAGAAAATGCATCTGACCAGTGGTGGGTTAAGTTTACTGTTGGGCTGTTTTCAAATCATAGGCCCTTGCACACATTTTTGAGGACCATGCAAAAGCTGATTCACCTTCCTGACTGTATTAATTATAATATATAATAATCAAATTATATCTGTTGTATAATGTCGCACCACTTTGTTTTAAATTTATAGTTTTGAACATTTTTCCAATAAGCAATGTAGCAAAACACATGAACCAAATAATGACAAACTGCCCAATTCAGAACTTTTCAACTATAAAAGGTCTAGTCAAAATTCTGTCATTACAATCCACCAATACCAGTCAATATGCACAATCTCTGCAGAAGTAAAAGTCATCTGAATAATTCCATATTAAAGAGATCTGAAACTAATGACAAGGTTGTTGCTAGAAAACAACTTTATATTTCAGTGTCTGCTGCCCTTGAAGAATAAATTCACTATGCTAAATTAAAAAAAAAATGGTAAGCTGGTATATTGCAGTAGGGAATGGGTGGCAAGCTGAAAAACAAGTACTTAGTTACTAGGCATCTCATCCAAAGGAGGACATACTCAGGACTGCAGCACCCAATCCCCTTAAAATACAAATCTACATGCTGTGTGAGTAGAACTTACAGCTCTCTGCATCAAGATGCAAGTTTTTTACCTACTACTAATACTGCTTTAAAATTTTATGTCACAATAGTGATACCATTTGCTAAACAAAACAGTTGCACATTTTAAGCAGACTTAGCATGAGCAGCAGTAAACTTCTCTTCCCTTGATGCTCACAATTCCTTGAAATTGCACTTGAACATAAATTCCATCTGCTAACTCTGAGCATTTCACTCTCTCTCTCTTACAAACACGCACACATGCATGTACACACACACACACACACACACACACACACACACACACACACACACACCATAGGCGCCAGAAGCTGTTAAAGGCTGGGGGGGGGGTGAAGGGAGACAGGGGCACTTGGTGAACTAAAAAGGGTAATTTTTTATAACTATTTGCTACCACAACATAGGTTCACTTGGAGGACATTTTAAGCTTAGCCAATTCCCTTTTGGTGCTTGAATTAACATTTTCTGATTGGTCTTACCTATCCCCATGGCTGATAATTGTATATTAGCCCTAGTGAGAACAACTGTGATCATACCATAGATAATTTGAGGGGGCCATGTAAGGGATGAAGCATTTAGGAACTGCCTCTATCCATTAGTGGCATGAGGGGAAATCCTGGAGTACATTTTCTATTACCCATCCTTAGATCCAAGTTGCATTTGAATATGGATGGATGAGCTTTGCTTTATTTTTATGGATAGTCTGTTCCGGAACAGTGGTAGCCTCTGTAATATATATCCATCTCTCCACAACATTCAGTTTAGACACCTGGACTGAGTATTTCTGATGCCATTTGACTTGCTGATGTTCAGTAGGTCCATCTATTATGTCAGAGGATGCTTTGTGTGCCAGACATGTCACCTCTAAGCACTCTGTAGGATAC
Organism: Protopterus annectens; assembly: GCF_019279795.1. Lineage (NCBI taxonomy): Eukaryota > Metazoa > Chordata > Ceratodontiformes > Protopteridae > Protopterus > Protopterus annectens. Next base: position 1,909,749,494 of record NC_056737.1, read on the forward strand.
GGAGTATAATAATAAATCTATGAGGTGGTCCATGCAAGACCTATTGTTTAGGACTTGTATCCTTTTAGTAAGGTATCTCTGAAGATATTCCAATTGTTGCATGGGGCTGGACAGATACATGCCAAAGTGGGCATTATACAAAATGATTGACATAATTATTTTATATAAATGCATTTGAAGTGCTGTAATGCATGGACCTGATCATTGTATGTTGAAGCAGTACCGTTTTTTTCTATAATTAATTTAAATTGTTAAAAAATATATTTTTTTGGAAATAATTGCTGCTTGCTACACTTCCTTTTACATCTGGGTAATGCATCTTTTTTTTGGTGTGGGAAGGGTAATATTTTCTGCTCTTTGCTTCACAACAGTTGCTCATTAAATCAGAAGCACATGTGAAAGAAAGAACACTGCTCCAGATAGTGCATGCCCCAAGTATATAAAAGCTTGAGTGAAGGCAGCATTTCATTATACATGTACAGCTACTCTTAACATCTATCAAATCCATAAAGACAGAAAATCAGATGTCAGCTGCAACTATGAGCTTTACAACAGGAGTAAAGTTTGCATACTAAAAACACCCATCAACATTGCCAGCAGCCAGTAGCTGAAGTGATGCACACAACCAACAAGTAACACATGATATTTACTTCTCAGAATGTTTTTTACATATAAATTGGTTCTACTGTGAGACGGCAGCTATGTGTCCCAGGTTTCTCTCTTTTACTAAGTGCTGTGCAACCATAAAAGTATATAAGTAAGAATGCACTGGGGTAAAGTCAGTCACATGGATGAAGTATGGGGACTCGCTACATTCACAAAAAAAGAATGCTTATAATGAATTCTCCTGCATTCTAAGCAGGTGCATCTTTCAGCATGATTGCTCTATCCAGTATCTTTCCTTGTACTCTAAATTTGACTTTTCGTAAGTAGATGTATACTTTCCTAGGTACAATAGCTACTCTTTCAAAAGTACAAATAAGCAATATGCACAGCGTACATTGCCTTAACCTGGGCAGCCTATGTATCCCAACAGCACAAAACAGACATGCAAACAGATTTAAAATACAAAGCTAAAACACTTGGAAACCTAAGTACAAACATTCTGCTTGCCATGTATGCAGATAGAATTGAAACCAGTAGGAGAACACCAAACATTGCACAATTTGAACAGTAGTGCATCATTTTTTCAACTTTCACAGACATAATGTAGTAACTATGTTTGGAAGCAATCAGGTTATTATACCCTATGGAGGATATAAATCAAAGTCCAAGTCACTGTCTATATGTGTTCCTCAAATTCCTGACTACTGTGTCTACTCTAAGGGGTATATTATCAATGTACTAATTTGTGAGGGTGGATGTATTTCTCAAGGGTAATAATACACACTGCATGGCACTGAGTTTAATACCATGATTCTGGCACTAGCTATTAGTCTGTGTCAAGCCTTTTTGGGAGGGTATTTGCATCTTGGGGGAATTCAGTGACTAGACCTAATTTGCAATCCTTTGCAAAGTTAGTCAGCGAAGGTCCTTTGAAGTTACCTTGACTTCAGAGAAGTAGACACCAAACAGTAGTGGCCCCCAGCACTGAGTCCCGAGGCACTCTGCTAGTGATCACCCTTTTTATGGGGACAGATACCCATCTTAACTTCTTGGGTCCTGCCTGTGAGTCAGTTGGATTTCCAGTGGTGGATGCAGAGTTTACTACCTAATTCAGTAAAACTGTTTATAAAGCCTGAGTGAGATTTTGTGCTAAATGTCTTGGCCAGGTCGAGGTGGGCAGTGTGCACCATCTTACCCTCATCCACTCTCAAAGAAGTCCAACACGTTGAGTTGGCATGACCTGCCCTTGATGAAATCAAACTGAGTTGGAGCTAGTGTCTTCAGGTTTCCTACAGCACCATTTACCATATCCATGATTACTGTTTCCATGGCTTTACATATTAGACAAGTCAGGATTATGAGTTTATAGTTTCTCAGGTCAAAGAATGGCCTGCCATTGTGCAGTGAAATAACCACTGCAGTCGTCCATTTTTTCAGCACAAAGCCTGTTTGGATGCTGTGGTTAAAACGTGATTCTAGTGGGCCTGGCAGTTCATGTTTCATGCTATTAAGAGAAGGATATCTAGAAGAACTCTGGATATCAGTGGGATGAGTAGAAAAAGCATGCATGAACATTCCCTTCTATGGGAATAAGAAAGCATCTGTCTTCCAGCTCTTTTTGCAAGGAATCCTAAAGCAAATCTTCTTTAGTTGTCTGTTATGAAGGTAGACAAACAGATCTACTGGAGATGTTCTTCACAGTGAGATCAATTTTACTCTAAAATGAAGTTGCCACCTGTTGGGGGGAGGGGGTGTCCTGGTCCCACTGAGCTAATTTGAAATGAAGTTTTATTTTGACGGAAAGTATGAAGCCTGAAAAGTCAAGCTGAGTTCAGTTGCTACCACTGAGTCTATCACAGCAAAGCTGCAAAGAGAAAGAGTAAGATCTGGTACTCCCCTTGTTTATGTACCACATCTTTGTGGCAAGGCCTGTGTACTCTTGTAAAGGTCCTGGGGATCAGAGATGATTTAAGGTCTTCAAAGTACTGATAACTGCCATCATCTCTGTGATACACACGTGCTTCTGTCTTGTCTACAGGATCTCATACAGCTTGTACTTTCATCCATTTTGAAACCACTCCTCACAACAGGTCTGAAGCATCTGTGTTGACTGACTGGAAAATGGTCAGTAGGGAGAGTAAACCTGGATTGCAGGCTATCTGGTCTACCCACCACAGAATCTTCCTTCTCAAAAATCTCAGAATTGGGATATTAAAAAAAATATTAAATCAGCATCCTTTAGATCCATTTACTATGAAAGCTAGAGAGAGATCAGAAGTACATAAGACTGAATGGATGACTTCTTGAACAAAAGATAACATTAAAACCCTTAACACATGAGCTTGACAGTTAATAATTTTGAAAGTTAAAGTACCAGAATACAATTTCTTCCCCCAACGTATCCGTTACTTTCCCATCCATGTGAGAAGGAATGGAGTTAGCAGTAGTAACTTGTTATGCAGAAGCAGATTTGAATAGAAAAATAACTGATGTGCCTGTTTTAAATTAGTAAACTGGTAGATGTGTCTGGAGCACCCTGCATAATTTTGTCAGACTTCGACACCATGAAGCTGATCATCAGGTAGGCTAGCAGTAGTGTGAAAAAACATTACTCAAGGCAGGCAATACAGGAATATCTGCAGCTTTAGGCATCTGTAACTGTAAAAGCATGATACTTTTTCTGTGCTATATGAATTTCATTCTGGTTCCACTGAAAAAGCTCTTATCTTAGAAAAAGTGTCAGTAAAAGAAATCTATTCAGCAGGGAAATCTGATGACATACTTTCTTCAGAATCAGAATTTTCAGACTTAGCAGAAATTTCTGAAGTACAATCATCACCAGCAATGTCTTCACTTATGACAGAAATTCCATGTTAGAAAGAGAAGGAATTTTTATTTTCTTGTCTAAAGAATCTGAAGGCAAGGGAAAAGTACTGTTTCTTAGCAAATCCCAGTAAATCTGCCTTGTCCATAGAAAAAGAAACAGGAGACAAAGTTTCTCTCTGTAAACACACTCAACCTAAAAAAAAAAGACTTAAGTACATTGGTCCCAGCTTCCATATCCCTGTCCTGGCCAAGTGAAAACCCTTCACCAACCCCGTCCGCTGACACTGACTAAACTTTTTCTTCCTTGCCCACCAAGGGCAACCCTACAGCTGCAGAGGATCTTATCACCTGTTCTTTGGTGGCTGAATAGGGTACATCAAGAGGACTACTTGTGGGAGGGATATGTGGTCTGAAGAACAAGTAGTAGCCACTGCAGAGTCACCCACTGGCAGCTGAGGCAGACTAGGAAATATCCTGTTACCTGAAGACTCATTTAGTACTTTCCACTGCATGCATAAAGAAGAAAGTTGCATCTCAAAGATTGCAGGTGACATCATAGGTAAGCACAAGAAGAGACTTTAAAAGTGGGGGGTGGAGCCAGGATGGGTAAGTAAAGCATAATGTAGAGACAAGTGGTTCTGAGATTAGTAAATCACCGAAATCCCCCACAAGCAGTATCCTGCACCAAATATACAAACCTTTCAAATCTAAGTTTTAGTCAAAAATAGAACTTCCTCACAAAAGTTCATATTAGTATAAATTTAACAAGTCTCTTAGAAATGCAATGACAGTCCCAAAACATTCAGTTTCCTAGCTAAACTCCATAATTTTGACAGAAAAACACCAGATTAGACAGTGGTAGGCTTTCCCAAATGAGAGACCTATCTACCCAGCTCTTGAAGACCATTAGATGGCTGACAGTTCCATGGGACAAAGAAGCTCTATCTTAAGCAGCAAAAAGCACTTAAGATATTCATGTTCCAACTGTCCTTTTATGAACTTCTCATCAAGCTCCTGACAGATGGAGCAGATGGAAGGTGCCCTTAGTTTTGTGAAGCTTGCTGGCAACAGGGGGTTGGACCCCATATAGTATGGACTACTGCAACAGTGATCTATGTCTTATCTGTAATTATGGAAGGCACAGATTCAACACTTGGGACATCTTATTTCTGCAAGTTTATCACATTCTCTCTCACATTACTGCTGTCCATTTTGTGCCACACCCACTGACCCACAATCAACTTCATGCCTTTCTTGATCTAGCAGGCTACAGCAGATAGTACCTTTCAAACTTTGCATAAGATACCAAGAAAACAGGAAACAAACGAGCGAACAAAGCTCCAGACCACCAAGAACACAAGCCCAAAAGTTCCTTCCCCCTTTTTTTTTTTTTTTACACAAGTAAAAGTAGCGTTTTCGCCACAGACACAGTGTAGCTTCTTCAGAGGGTTTTTAAAAAGTACAAGAAATGGGCTCCCTTTTTATATAGGAGTTACTAATTACTTAATTAAAAAGACACACTCCACAATCTTGCATTTACACATTAAAAGGGCAATCAGAATACTAAGAATAAGTACTTTTCAAGTCAAAAGTCCTATGCATATGCTATACACATATTAAACAAGATAAAACCAACAAATGTTTAAGCAAAACAAATACAAAATATATGCATGTGTAAGTAATCTAAAACAAGAATGGCAATATAATACAAATGTGTAGAATAAATTAAAAATATGTATAGATATCTAAAAAATGACATCATACCATTCACTCTAACAAACTTTAAACAATAAAAAGTAATAAAAACATTCAATTATAAAACAGAAAAAATCTGATAAACTTGAAAGTACACGCAGTACTAACAACACGAACTTACTTTGACTGAAATGCTATCTTTTAGAATAACTAGCTAAACAAGTTAGTATGCGAGTGCAAAAATCATACACCCTAAAAACAGGATGTATATATACTAGATATCCACAAGATAGCTTATATTGTAAACTGTATGTAATGATAAGCAGCGCTAGCGGTACTCAGTACAAAAAATCCAAATAGTTAAACATTCAGTCAAAGGGATTTTAAAGTACTGAAAATCATCTCAAATATGCTTTATACTTTAACACTGGGGCTATATTACAACTTTCATTTAGCATTTCAAGTATAATAGAAGTAGGACCACCCCTAATAGAAGGAGCCACATGATCAATACCCATAAACGAAAATGCATGGCCCGGGTTGTTAAATACATGCTTAGCCAATGCATTTTCACATTTGTTATTTTTTGCGTAAATGGGTGTGGTAAATGCGCTCCTTGAATTTTCTATCCGTCTTACCGACGTAGAAAGCAGGGCAGCATGTACAAAAAGCCAGGTAGATTATGGATTTTGTATCACAACTAATCCTATACTTAATAAGATATTTTCTATCTAAAACTTCAAATGAGCTACCTGACAATGAGATTACACCAATTGCACAAGCCACAAGGAAATGACCCCTTAATCCTATTAAAGGAGTCACCTAAGGGAGCACATTGTAGTAAGTCCTTCATATTCCTCCCTCTCCTAAAAACGACACGAGGTATAACCCCTAGTTTGTCAGACAACAGCGCATGTGTAGAAATAAAGTACCAATTCTTGGTTAAAATGCCCAAAATAGCATCAGAGTTTATGTTATATGTCGTGACAAAACTACAAATGAGTTCTTGTGGTGGGTTTTCAGTAACAGAATTTGTAACGCAGGCTAGTGACATCGATAGAATGTCACTAGCTAGACACTCAGAAACCACTTCGACTATGGGTAACACTGAAAGAAGGGGTTTATAAAAACCATCCCTTCTCTTAGTGGACACTTCATTAATAAGATCGTCCACTAAAAAACAATAAAACCACGATGTAAGAAGTACTCTTTCAGGCATGCCACTTCCAACAAGAAGTCACACACCTCACTACACATTCTTGCCGCCCTCACCAGTTGACCTTTCACTATGGCTCTTTTTTGTTTTAGTGGGTGAGAGCTAGTGAAGTGAAGGAAGGAATTCACATAAGTAGCCTTTCTAAAAATGACCGCTTTAAGCTGACCAGACATTGGAAGCCTTGACAAACGGACATCAAGATAATCAATTGAGTCAGTTTCAAATTGATAAGTGAATTTTAAAAAGGTTGTTGTTGAGTTCAAATACTCAACAAAGGAATGTGCCATTGAAGAATCACCCTTAAATAAAATAAACACATCATCTAGGAAGCGTGTATAAAAGAACAACCTGTCATTCCAATCTTTATTGTTGAATACAAAGTGCCTTTCCCAATAGGCCATGAACAAACACCCTGTTTCTGGACAAATCAAACACAAAAAAGTTTGAAGACAAGATGATATCCAATAGCTCAGTAACGTTGTTAATGTCATTCTTGGGGGCACCCAACTCAAGTAAAAGGAGTTCAACCCATTCAAGTGCTTCCTGGTGGGGAATAGATGTATATAGATCGACTACATCGATGGTAAGTAAATTTGTAGTCTCTTCTAATATAACCCCATTCAAGTTGGAAAGGAAGGACCAGGAATCTTTGCAAATGCTCGGGATAAGTTTGACATACTTAGAAAGCAGAAAGTCAATATACTTAGAGCAAGGGTATGAAATAGATGATCTACCATCTATTAATGCTCTCATTGGGGGGCTGGCCAAATTTTTGTGGACTTTGGGTATACCAAACATGACAGGTGTTTTAGAATTCAAAATATCAATATATTTAAAAGTGTCCATGTCAATTCTACCACTTATGAACAGGTCCCTGAAATAACCCCTAATTCTACTTGAACAAATATTCATTTCATTTAAAGAAGAGGCTTAATCAAGGACTTTGTACATTCTTTCCACATAATCAGCTTTTTGTCAGGTTTGATAATCCTGACTGCAGAAGACCGTAATTTATTCAGAGCTAACAATTGTTCTTTCGAGATGTTAAAAGTGTTGTTAGACTTCAAATTAGAAAACTTATCCATGTGCCTAATGTCTAACTCACAAGCACATTCAAACATTTTTAAGGCTACATGCAAAGGTGGATTAAATACACTAGGCAGTTTTAATTTCAAATTGACGCCGCCTGTATTGTCATTAAATAGTAATTTTAAATTTAGTTTCCTAACATAGCATTTTAAGTCTAACAAAACCCTAGCAACATCACATCTACCAGATGGAACAAAGGTGTTGCCTAATGCTAAAAGCTCAACAAGCTCTGGCTCTAATGAAAGAGCAGAAAAATTATAGATCTTAAAATCACCATTTGCATTAAACAAGATAGTAGGTAGGCTATTAATAACCGCCCTTTCAGGCGAGTTCAATGCTTCCAATTCCTGTTCACCCTCTGATGGGGTTTGTTGTTGCTGTACACTAAAAAAGAGTTGTTAGGGTTTGAATTTCTAGAAGTACCCTGATTGTTACTAGCAGTAGGTACAACAGTATTTCCATTCTTATTGTTTTCCTGTCTCTCCTTATTTCTATTACTTCGCCTTAAAGGCCGTTGGCCCTCAGTATTAGAATTGTCAAAATTATTATTGGGGAAAGTTTCCATTTCTTCCCCTTCTGAATGTGTAGACAAATCATCCACATTTGCAATCTGTTTATTACTACTTAACTTGGGATAGGCCTTCTCATTTGAATATGCCAGCCTGTCTCTGTGTAGTTTTTTTGATTTGTTAGTTTTAATTTTAATCAGATATGTATCAATACTTGAAAAAATACGTGCATAATCAAAGGTGAATTTAGAAAAAGCAACATTAGACTTAATTTCCTCATCTAAAGCACATACTTCTTTTGTTAAATTATCAATACACAAAGAATAATGTTTAACTAGTAACTCTATTAGTTGCAGACCCTGTTTCTGGAAAAGGCACTTCAAGTCCAGCAAAAATTCACCACTGTCGATAAGACTTGATGGCGAAAAAGCACTCCTGAGCCCCTTTGGGACCAGTCCTTCATTTAGGCATTGCTTGAAATAAGCTACTTCGAGCTGCAATTTACGTAGTTTGAAAGTCTTAGTATCAAGCAATTTTAGCTTGTCAGTCACTGATACAGAGCCTTTTATAAGCACAGTGCTGTCCCTGAAAGAGGTTTTAGAAAAGAAAAAATGTCACCTGTATTCCGAATCCATTCAGAAATAGACGCAACGCCCATAAGTGCTTCCTGACAGCCGGTATTCAAGTTGTTAGTATCTGCCAAACCATTAGACAATCCTGTAGTTATAGATCTATCCGAACAGGCAGTCCCTTCTTAACGGCTGAGCTGGAGGGATAGAGCTCCAGATGAAGGAGCATTAATAACAGGAACCTGAGCCTGATGGTTCCTTAAATTTTTGTGTAAGTGTCAACAGCAATTTAGGCAGGTCCAAATCGTCAGTTTTACTTGACACAAACAAATTAGGGCTAGAAGGGCTCTCGGTAGGTACCAAAGCCATATGAAACCAACAAGATACCAAGAAAACAGGAAACAAACGAGCGAACAAAGCTCCAGACCACCAAGAACACAAGCACAAAAGTTCCTTCCTTAACGCGTTTTTTATTTTACACAAGTAAAGAGACACAGTGTAGCTTCTTCAGAGGGTTTTTAAAAAGTACAAGAAATGGGCTCCCTTTTTATATAGGAGTTACTAATTACTTAATTAAAAAGACACACTCAACAATCTCGCCTGCTGTTGCATTTACACATTAAAAGGGCAATCAGAATACTAAGAATAAGTACTTTTCAAGTCAAAAGTCCTATGCATATGCTATACACATATTAAACAAGATAAAACCAACAAATGTTTAAGCAAAACAAATACAAAATATATGCATGTGTAAGTAATCTAAAACAAGAATGGCAATATAATACAAATGTGTAGAATAAATTAAAAATATGTATAGATATCTAAAAAATGACATCATACCATTCACTCTAACAAACTTTAAACAATAAAAAGTAATAAAAACATTCAATTATAAAACAGAAAAAATCTGATAAACTTGAAAGCACATGCAGTACTAACAACACGAACTTACTTTGACTGAAATGCTATCTTTTAGAATAACTAGCTAAACAAGTTAGTATGCGACTGCAAAAATCATACACCCTAAAAACAGGATGTATATATACTAGATATCCACAAGATAGCTTATATTGTAAACTGTATGTAATGATAAGCAGCGCTAGCGGTACTCAGTACAAAAAATCCAAATAGTTAAACATTCAGTCAAAGGGATTTTAAAGTACTGAAAATCATCTCAAATATGCTTTATACTTTAACACTGGGGCTATATTACAACTTTCATTTAGCCCCGGTGTATTAAAAGAGTCTAGTTTTAACTGCCATAAAAGTTCACGTATTTCAAGTATAATAGAAGTAGGACCACCCCTAATAGAAGGAGCCACATGATCAATACCCATAAACGAAAATGCATGGCCCGGGTTGTTAAATACATGCTTAGCCAATGCATTTTCACATTTGTTATTTTTAATTGCGTAATGGTGTTGGTAAATGCGCTCCTTGAATTTTCTATCCGTCTTACCGACGTAGAAAGCAGGGCAGCATGTACAAAAAGCCAGGTAGATTATAGATTTTGTATCACAACTAATCCTATACTTAAGATACTTTTCATCTTGCTTAAACATTTGTTGGTTTTATCTTGTTTAATATGTGTATAGCATATGCATAGGACTTTTGACTTGAAAAGTACTTATTCTTAGTATTCTGATTGCCCTTTTAATGTGTAAATGCAACAGCAGGCGAGATTGTTGAGTGTGTCTTTTTAATTAAGTAATTAGTAACTCCTATATAAAAAGGGAGCCCATTTCTTGTACTTTTTAAAAACCCTCTGAAGAAGCTACACTGTTGTCTGTGGCGAAAACGCTACTTTTACTTGTGTAAAATAAAAAACGCGTTAAGGAAGGAACTTTTGGGCTTGTGTTCTTGGTGGTCTGAAACTTTGCATAAGTAATAACATCCCTTTAAGAATTACTAAAAAAAATGTTCAACAGCTACTGTTGCTCTGGCAAGAGCAGCATGAATAGGCATTTACACATTTAAAAGTCCCTACTTTTTACTGACAGACTACTTTCAGGATTTTTTCTGTTTTGTTGCAAACACAACAAAGTAGCATTAGGGTTATTAAGACAAGCTCATTTCAACACCACTTTAGAGAACTGCTACCCTCTTTGCTGTCTTGGACAAGGCTTCTAAGACAAGACTCATCAGCATGGTATCTCTCCTCACTTTCTGACATTAATCTTACATAACAGCACTACACTCAGTAGAAGCCCTTCTATTAAAAACTAATTCACAACACCGGACAGTCTCATAACTGTCTAAATATGAACTTACATTATTAAATAACCCATCTTTAAGAATTAGATGCCCACCATTAAATCCTGCCATCTGTTATCCCTAGAAAAGAAGGGCCTCAAGGATATGCTTTTGTCATTAACCATAAGCTTCCTCCTACACCTGACCTGAAGGGTGTTCCCTTGCACTGTCCAAATCTTATCCTATTTGTGGAGGGGTCAAGTAATCAGAAGGAAGATGTCGCACTCATAGTAGCATTCTCAGTGTGCACTGTTTTACTGACTGAATAATTACACAGAAATGTGCCAGCACAAGTTGCAGAACTAATAGCTATCAATGAAGCATGTAAATTACCCCAAGAAAAAAAGACATTACAGATTCTAAATACGTCTTTGGAGTAATAAATGACTTTGTAGAGGAACAGGACACCTTAACTTCATCAAGACCGCTAATTAAAAAAATAAATAAAAATCTTATTTTGTTAGTCAATTAAAAGATGCACTGTTGTTACCTAGAGAAACAGCTGTGATAAAATGTGCCTTTCGTAAACCTTATGGCGCTTATATCTCAAAAGGAAATATTTTACCTGATAAGGCAGCTAAACAGACTGTGCTTTACAATCCTATCCAGTCTTTTTTTCTTGCAGCAGTTAAAAACTGATAATGGATCTGTATTATTTCAGGAAATTTTGACTTTTCAAAAATCCAAAAAGCCACTAATATTTAATGGTAAAGTGGACAAGTAATGGTTGTTGCGGCTCACTGGACTAACTCTGGCATCATCTGGATGAACAGATGGCTGGTGGCCCCATATTTCTTTTTAATCTCAGTTGGTTTGAACTTACCATTGCCCCCCCCCCCCCCCCCCATTTGAGGGGAAATGACTTAAGACAAACTATAATTGACTGCTGTAGTATGCCCCTTATGTTTAGAAAGTCATTCAGAATACTTAAACACTTGTGATATTTGCACTCAGTATAATATTTCTAAAACTGTTCAGTCCCCACTCAATTATTTGACATTTGATTACTGGAAAAGTCCGACTAGCTAGAAGTACATTTTCAGGGAAGACCCAGTGAGAAAAGCTCCAAATTATTGCAAAACATTTTAAAAATTATTTTGAAGATTGCAAAATCAAACAAAAACATCTGCAGTTTAAATAATTATAACAAATTAGTGATAATATAAAAACATTGGTTAGGAATCGTTAAGTTATATAAAATTCATTTAATATTTCTACAAAGTTTTAGACTGTTTGTAGGGAAATTAAAGGCAATTTAGTCCAATACAAACATGAGTTGCAATCTGAAGCGAGGGAAAAACAGGCTTATGGTATATTAAAGAGAAAATCAGGGCAGATGATTTGCTACAACTATGGAAGTGAAGCAGGGAGAGTAATTTTATTATAATTAACTGCTTATTAAAGCCTTGGGGATTATTTTGCTGTATGAAGGTAGATTTCTCTGAGTTACCACAGTATCAGAATTATTTGTTACTGATTATAGATATGTTTTCTGGATGGGTAGAGCCTACTCACACTCAAAAAGTGACACTGTTAACTGCTGCAAAGAAACTGCTGATAGAGCCAATGCCTAGGTGGCTGTGTACCACGCTGTATCTAGTCTGATACAGAAACACATTTAATTATCTATGTCATCGAGCAGTTGTATAAAATCTTGAATCTGTTTATGCAGTACCACTGCCCATGGAGACCTCAAGTTTCTGGGTTATTGGGAGTCCATGAATCAGACTATTAAGAGTAAGCTACCAAAACTATGTGAAGAGACAGGCCTTGGATAACAGGATGCGTTACCTTTGGTGTTATTCAGTGTTCATAGCGCAGTCAGTACTAGAAAATATTCCTCCCATGAAATCCTCAGGAGTGTCCCATAACAATGTCAGCTACACCACTGCCCACTGACCTGGATTTGTAAAATACAAAAGGAAATATTTTCTTGTACTGTAAACAACTTTTCTGTTCTGCAGCACATTCAGTTGCAAGTTGCCACTGCCTAGCAGTAACCTGACACAACCTCTTTATGTTATATTAGGCCATGCAAGTAGATATGCATTCATTTTCCAGAAAATACACCCCTCAACTCACCTGAAAAGGCCCTTTCAAAGTCCTTTGAACAACAGCCACAGCAATTTGGTGCTACGGATCAGCAGCTTGGATTCATTTTCCTATGTCAGAACTCAATAGACCACTACTACCTGAAGAGAATCCCAGCAACAAGTACTATTTCTGACATCACCCAGTGGGCCTGGTGACTTTGTGCCAGCCCTGGATTTAGCAAATGAGCAAGGCAACCAAGTACCACTTATGGGAGTAATCATGCTATGGAATCAGAAGTGGAGATTGACTGGAGAAATTAAACTGCATCCACGTTTGCATTTTTTTTTCTTTTAGCAAATCTGGCAGCCATATCCACTTCAACATTACTGTCGCTTTGCTGTACTCAATGCCATTGCCGTAACACTCACTCTGCTGCTGAACTGTTCTTTTTCTAGTCAAACACATTAAGTACTGTGATTTTTTCTGATATAAAGTGCTATTTGATAGACTGACATTATAAATATAACACCTTTATTACAGCCCTTGTTGCCTATGCAAATATTATCAAAAGTATCAAACTCCTGGGTCTGTGGGCCTATATTACTCATACGATTTATGTAAACCCATACATCACAAGATGGGTTGCAAACTGGCTAAGTGACAGAACCCACAGGGTCAGAGTTGCTGGCGCCATGTCAGACTCAAAGCCTGTCACAAGTGGTGTCCCACAGGGCTCAGTCCTGGGCCCACTCTTGTTCGGCATCTACTTTTCTGAAGTACAAACAAACACAGGAGGGTTATGGCTGACAAAGTTTGCAGATGACTGCAAACTGGGCGCCATAGTCGAAAACACATCTGACACAGATATCCTTCAGAAGGGTCTCACAGAAGCGGATAACTGGTGCCAGAGCCATGGCCTAAAGTTAAACGCCAAGAAATGCATAGTCATACCCTTCGGGAAAAACAAGGTTACCCCTAGCTACCATATAGGTGGCAATCCACTGAGCACAGAAGAAGTTATCAGGGATCTGGGGACCCAGGTTGACAGTAACCTTTCATTTGACACTCATGTTGCTAAAGTAGTTAGGAAGACCTTCTATATTGCCCACCTGATCATGAAGGGATTCACATCTAGATCAAGGGAGGTCATCGTCCCCCTGTACTCATCACTCATCAGTCCAATGATTGAGTACAATGCCCCATTCGGAATGTATCTGACCCGACAACTGCAGCAGCTGGAAAGGCCCCAAAAGTTCCTCACCAAAAGGATAAAGGGTCTCAAAAATATGTCTTATGCTGCCCGACTGAAAGAACTCCAGCTCTATTCAGTCGCTTACCGCTTGCTCAGAGGTGACCTGTGCCTGACATACAAGGCCATGTCAAACCCAGATTTGATGAACATGCTTCACCTCAAAAAATATAGATCCCTCAGAACTACAAGGGCGGGAGACTTAAACCTGGACACGGTTATTAATAGGACGTGCTGGAGGGACAGATTCATCACCCAGAGACTCCCTATGCTGTGGAAAAAAATCCCGGTACATGTGAGGCAGAGCACCTCGCTGGCCTTGTTCAAGAGAAATCTTGACCAATGGATGGGAGATCGCAGATATACCCCAGGGATTACCTCAGTGTCACTGCTTGACAGAGGCACAGCAAAATGAGCATAGTTTTCTTCAAACTAAAGGGGTGGCGAAAGCCACAAAACTCTGGCCTAGGCTTATAAATGCCCTTGGGCAGATAGCCTAGTATGAACCTATGAACCTACGATCATAGAGTAGTACTAGGCTAACTGCCCTTGTGGGCCATTTTAAGCCTAGCCAATTACCTCACGTAAGAATCAAACTCTGCACCTTGTGTCTGTAAGGTAAACACCTTAACCATTATACCAGCCTCCACCCTTATTAGCTTTTCCAGAATTTCATTTGTGGCACTCCTTGATTTAAAAAAAAAAAAAATTTGGAGAAAAATAAATAAATCACTGACTGGCAGCAATGTTACCTCGTACTGATTATAATTGGGTTGTGCCTTTGCAGCTAACACAGACAGGTTATGAGTGGTAAAACAGAAAGTGGGACTCAACTCCAATAATGTTACCAGGAGAATGTATTTTTTTTTTTTGGGGGGGGGGGGGTTCAAAAGAATGGCAATGCTGCAAAACTATGGTGTGTGTGTGTGTGTGTGTGTGTGTAAAACATGGATACCCCTGTCTTTCTGTCAAATGGTCAGGGAACTGTTATGAGGGGTATGTTTGGTACCCTTAATTAGTTATGCAAAGGAGTTACAAAAAAGGAAAATTAGAAATATCCAGTGTAAGAGAGAAACTCAGACCATTAAACATCTGGAGGGTAACACTGACGTATCTTGGATTTATCATCATGATTAGGAACAAGGTGCATTCAAGTGACTTGCACAAAAGAACTTGGGTAATCATGTCATATTTGGAATGGGCATACTTTCAGCTTCTGGAACAGATAAATCTATTTGGGAACACAGAAAACTTTCCAAACTATCAGAGATTCTGATAATGCAACTTTTTAATCTGTTAATCAGATACTTATTGAAATTACTGTAATGCATACTGCTGTGTTTCAAACAGCACTGTGGTTAGAGTTTGTGCTTGCTTTGTAAGGTAGGGCTTGTGCTCTTGCAGGGGCAGAGTCTTGCACTTTTATACTGGATAATGAACGTGCTCCAAAAGTCACTAGAATAGCTTGGCTAGCATATACAAAAGAAGCAGACAGCTCACAGGGGGCATTGGTTACCCACTTGGGTTTTCTGGCTGGGGAATAAGTAGTTTGAAATTTTGCATGCTAATTGCTGTTACTGCTATTGTATATGTATTATTCTTAGTATCATTTCTCTGCAAATCACTAACTAGACTATTCCTAAATGCAGTCAGTCTAGCAAGGTCCCAAAATATACACAATGGAGGAAATGTAAAATAAAACCATTAAATAATGTTTGCAAAGACTGAGGACAATTTTTTTCAAATACAATTGCAAAGTAGAGAAATTTTGTTATGATCTTAATATCCCAAAAATTCAGGATTCATTCAAAGTATAAAAAGCATGTCTATAACCAAATTCTACATGTAAGGCTTATATAGAAGTAACAAGAAATATTTGATTTTTTTGACAGATTTTTCCCACCCATATAAAGGATTGCAAATATTACCATATTCATAATAGAAATAACATATGAATGATGTTTTACTGTAGCAGACAGAGGAGGATAAAGTACTTTGTTATTCAAATCAGAGTTGGGTCAAAAATACAAGATGGACTCTGAAGTATGTCTCTGAGCTGAGTTTTGTTTTTCCAAGCTGACATATCCTTCTTGTCCTGTACTTAAAGTGCTTAGTTTGGTTAAAATGAAACTCATTTCTTTTTATGGTCAAGGATGTGATAAAGGGTCTGATAATGTACTGCCAGCATTAACTGTTCAATTGCCACATTTTTCATTGGTCAGTAGTTACGGTCTGATGATACCTGCTTTAGTTGCACAATGTACTTTTAATATAAGTACATGCATCTTTCCTCTTAACTGATTTACCTGGTCTGCCATGATCGTGTGTAAATAAAGATATTTCTGCTTTGCTGAATCCTGAGTTGTTTTAGCAAAAGACTGCTGAAAATTAACATAAGTTAATAAATAACCAAGTTCTACCTGCAGTATAAACAAGTAAAGGGTAGAAGGTGTTGTATAAGCATATACAATGTCTCGTGAAAGACTCAACTGAAAATCACACAAAATTACTACATCACTGAGGTCCACTTGCAGTCTAAATATAAAAAGGGCAGATGGTCCTATATAGGCTAGAAAAGATGCACAAGTAAATTTCACCTCCATCCAGAACACAAGTGTTACATAAGGTGGTACAATACCACAGTGACAGTGTCAGTGGAAAGTAAAATATAACGCAGATACCTGGCTTCACAGGGCAGAGGGATGGAGTCCTGACTGAGATCACCTGGATGGCAGTCAGGACTCCATCACTCTGCCCTGTGAAGCCAGGTATCTGCGTTACATTTTACAGGGCAGAGGGATGGAGTCCTGACTGTGATCCAGGTGACCAAGGTTTGGTTGGCAGTCCCAGCACTGGAAATGCTACACAGGGAGAGGATGACTGAAGGGACATGGCCTTCTTGCCTCTAACAGGAAGGAGGGTAGGATTTGGGTTTACTCAGATGCACACAGGGCAGTGAGATCTCATTGGTGGAGGGCCAAGAAACCATTGCTCATGCCATTGGAGGAAGAGGGAGGGAGAGGCAAGGACGTTTGAAGGAAACGCCTCTTGCAGAAATGAGGAGATGCCCTCCATGTAGACTACTACACGACCCCTCTCAGTACCACACTGAGTGAACACATGGATAGGGCTATGAGACAGAAAACAAAAAAAAAAAAAAAAAACTCAAACCACCTCTGATACCTGCCTGGATGATGCCCCCTCTCAGTCAGCTCTCACCTGTAGAGGGGAGAAAAATGAGTTGATAGACAAAGAAAGGGTCTGATAACTAGCAGATAGCCATGGCAAACAGTCACAAATATAACTCAGTTCCACCTGCAGATGCAACAGAAAAGTCATACGCAAGGCGAAACAGTCATATATGCAATGTTAATCAGGTAGAAAAACTGAATATGTTAGTACAAGTTGAATTTCCATTTTCTGTGTTAACACAGAACAAGTTAAAAACCCACTGCTAGTTCTGTCACACTTTTTACATAAAAGGTAACTAAAGTTGAAGTGGAAGTATTACTGCAAACTTATGTTGGTATCCTAAACCTTTCTGCATGATGGGAAGATCAGGCTGCAAATGGATACAAGACCTAGAGTTTCCCTGAAGGATACCAGTAGAAGAATCAGGGAAAACCCACTAAAAACTATGTTGAGTCCAAATGTTTGACCCCAAACAAAGGACTCCAATCAGCCAGGTCATCCAGTTTGAGATCAGCAATAGTGTTGCTAACTATGAACTCGAGCAATGCTGTCTTGACCTTGATCTTAACTTAAAATCATATCAAAGTCAAAGTGATCAACCCAGAACCTAGAGAACAGAGGTTAGCATCAAGAAGGACCTTGAAAATTTTTACCTGGGTTGTAAGGCTCAAGTTCTAAACCATGCTCAAAACTGAGAGAAATTTCAACCCAACAGGTTGAGACCAGAAGAATGACTTTGGTCGACATCTGAACTTGACATCTAGTTAGGGGTCGAGAAGGGTCAATCTCTACAATCCTGGAATTTAACATCTGTCTCAGAAACAAGATCCTCCTGAAAACCCCAAAATATATAAACATTACTTTTTATCCCAACAACTATAATTATTACAAGGGGGTGAAGCAGGGAGGAATTCAAATTTACACAACTGTACTATGTTCATCATTTGCACTGCTAAAGTTCCCTTTGGCTATTTAAGTTAGTTATCAAAGCTTATCCAGAGATAAAACAACTGGAAGTGAGATCTTTAGATAAAGTTAGGAGCAAACTACATTGGAAAAAAATGGGAATTGTGGGAACAATACATACAGGGAAGAAAGGAGGTTTAAAAGAAGGCAGGACTTAAATGAGCTATTATGCTTGACTGAAATCGATTGGGTAGATTATAAGTGATGTATAATGTTTGTAACTGGGAGTGTGTGTCAGCATGGTTTGTGAGGTAAAATGCTTGCAACTAGGATTGTGTTGGTGCGCTTTGTTTTCATTTACATAAATGAATGACTGCTTATGTTGTAAGTGATGGTTTAATAAAGATGTTTCGTGTTTAAACAAAAGCGGGCAGGAACTGAATAATTTATGTAATGTTGTTTAGGTTATATGATATATAACAATACATGTGAAACATAATGTTTGTTAATTTTAACTTGTTAATACAGTTTGATTACTTTTATATAAATGTAAATGTGCTTGTGTCACAAGTGATAATTCAATAAAGGTGCTTTTAAGAAAAAGCTTATCCAACATGGGAGGAGAAAGATTTGAGTCCAGGAGCCCCTGGAGAATGGTCCTAGCCAAATCAGTCCTGAACATGGATGAATCCAATATATCATGCTTTGTAAACGTATGTAGACAGGACCACGCAGTATCATCTAGAGTTCAACATATTCTAATATACCATCAAAGAAAAGAAAGTTCTAATAGAATGTGCTCTAATTCTGCTTGGAGTTTATTTTATCATGCTGTGAATAACAAGAAATAATATATAGTAAGGAAGAACAGAATGGAATTGTCTGAATTGCCATAGGTTTTCCTTTTCTGGTCCCATACTAGGAATTCCACAGCTGTAGAGCTTTCCTAAAGAACTTAGTACTAACAAGATAATACCAGAGTTGCAAAAGAATGACCACACTATGCAGATTTTATTCTCCTGTCATTCAAATTCCAAAGGCAAAGAGGGAGATAAGATGGCTAGAGTCAAGGTATGTACACTATGAAAGCTGTAAGGGCATATATATGGGGTATTTTTTCTACAGATAACCAGTATGCATGGAAAAGTGTTAATCTACCATGAACGGTTGCAACCTGGATACTCTCTTGCAGATGTCAAAGCAACGCACCAGTTAGTCTACCAAAAACAGCCAAAATAGCTGGTACAAATACACACACAAATAACTTTTCAAGCAAAAAGTAAATATCCCAATTAACTGCCACCTGAATAGCAGGTGACCTTACATATCAACAGAAAATCTTTGTAGAACAGCTTGAGAAACATATGAAATGAAGAGGAGGATCCATAGGCAGACATGCTGAAATGGTTGATAAATATCCCTTGCTAAAGGAGCAAAAAAAGGCCAATGTTTGAGAACCAAAGGTAAAAATCCCATAAAGGGCCTGGTTACAGGCAAGGCACCAAGAAGAAAATCTTCCCCACTGATTAATATAAGATTTCCTAATAGCAGGGTTTTTTTGCCTCCTTTACTACATACTGCACACATCTTCATGAAAAAGGTGCCTAAAAGGTATTAGAATTGAATCATCCAAGCAGTCAAATAAAGTTCTTTGCAACTGGAGTGTATCGCACTTTCCTAGTCTTGTGCAAGTAGATCCGATCTGTAAGGTAGCTTGTGGCAATTACCTGTGGCCAATTCCATAAGAAGTGAGAACCAATGTGTTGCCTGGGCAGGAGGGAGTCACCACAATAATTTTTTAGAGAGTGCTTCTGAATCTTCCCTGAATATCTGTGGAAAGGGTGGGAAAGCATAACAGGAACATTCCTCAAGACAGGAATGAAAAAACATCTGTTTTCTAGGCCTGCCTCCAAAAAGTCCTGGTGCAGAATAGTTGTCTGCTTTGAAAGAAGGTGAAAAAGATCAATTTGATATGTTCCACACAACTGGATCCATTCCTGGAAAATCCCTTCATTCAAGTTCTGTTTATGAGGGTCTGGCCTGGTCCTGACTCAGCTTGTCTATCAATATATTTTAATCTAATGGTATGCAAGTAGCTTGGTGGGTTACAGAATGTTGGGTAGCTAACTGCCAAGCCATTATAGCCATTTTGTACAGGGGGAAACAACTGGTATCTCTCTTTTTATATATCACACCAATGCAGTATTGTCTGTAAATCACCAGTAATGGTCCTGGGGACCACAAGTCATGGAGAGATTCTACAGCATGGATCACAGCTAGTATGTCATTGGCATTTTTGTAATTAGACCTTTCTGAACTGTCCCATAAGGCTTGCACCTTTAACCACACAGAAACTTCTCAAGAAAATGCCTCCACCAATGCCATTCTTTCTTGATAAAGCCTAAAACTGTAGCATGAAAATTCCAGAGGATGAAAATGCTGGGTCCATATATTTTTTTAAATGATTTAAGAAAAAGAAATTATTTTTTTCTCCAGTACAACCTGGCAAGATGAATGATGAGAAACACTGAAGCCCGAACCCTGGAATCCTCTCATACTGATTGAAGACCAGGAAAGTTTTAATATAAAAATTCACCTTTTTCTGTGTTAATGCTTTTGAAGAGCTGTATCTTAAAGATAATCTAAAAAAAAAAAAAAACTTTATTTAATTATCATTTGTGACAGAGGTTATTTATCTGGAAATCCAACTTGGTAAAGAGTGAAGAAACTCATGTTATGGACTGCTGACATATGACGAAAGACTCTGCAAAGATCAGTAAGGCATCAAAATAAGGAAACATGTGAAAATGTGAATCCCCTGAGGTCTGCAATGAACTATCCCTGGTGCTAGACATATTGTAAACACCCTCAGAGCAGTAGCCAACTCAAAGGGTAATGCAGAGAATTTAAAATCTGCCCAGGTGTAGAATCTGAGAAATGTTCTGAAGCCTGGGGCTACGGGAATGAGATCAGCATCATTTAGGTCTAATGTTACCATAAAATACATAAGATGAATGACTGGTAACTGACACTGAAGAGTCAACACTTTGAATTTTTATACTTTTACAAACATGTTGAGAAAGGAACGAGGTAGAAATGATCTCTAGGAAAGCATATTCTTGGAAACCAGAAACATTCTAGAATAGAAGCCTTTCTCTCTCTGGTTGAAAAGCACTGGCAAGTATGACTCCTAGGGTAAAGCATGTGTTGAAGAACCTGAGGGATACAGAGAGTAAGGAGGACCTCCCCTGAAAGAAAGCAAGTGCATTTAGTGTCAAATGTAACCCTCCTGAACTAGCATTACTACCCAAGAATCAAAAAGAATCTGTTGCCAAAGGGAAAGACTGACAGCCAGTCTATGGGGCAGATTTAGTGATTGGGGGGGGGGGGGGGGCTGGCACAGTAATTCTGAAGGCGAAGTGTGTCCCTTTTGCCAGGACATGTCAGACATTGATTTGGTCTTAAAAAAAAAAAAAAACAGGGCTTTGTTAAAATTTATAAGGTGAAGAACATGTGGCAGAAAGTACAGTTTTGTACCTACCATAAATGTAGATGTTCGAAGATCCACATTGCTGCAGTCCTTACTTATGGGTAGTCCGCTGCCCTCGGTCGGCCCGAATACCAAAGTATTAGGCTGACACCGGTCATGGGCGCCCAGAACTGACACCAGAGCGCCAGGGTATAAGAGCGCATGACCGACGCCATATCCTCAGTCTTTTCTTGCCCCAGATGTCAGAAGGCCCTAAAAGAAAGGCCACAGCCAAAAACAGGATACTTCCCAAAAACAAAATGCCCAACAACAACCATCACCCAAACCATACAACCATTCCAAACTATAGAGGGAAGGAGGGAGGTTAATTGACTGCAGCAATGTGGATCTTCGAACATCTACATTTATGGTAGGTACAAAACTGTACTATGTTCTTCATCTCACATTGCTGCAGTCCTTACATATGGGTAGAATCCCAAAGCAGAGGTAAAGGGAGGATGGCAAAATCATAAAGCATTAGGAGCTGCCAAAATGCCCTGTAATATTGCAGAGGCAAATCCAGCCTTAGATTTAGAATAAAGAGGAAGGTGGTAATGTTTAGAAAAAGTAAGCACTGAACTTCAAGTAGCTGCTTTCAAAATAGCTTTAGTAGCCACCCCCGTTAAAAAGGCTGTAGAAGTGGCAGTAGCTCTAGTGGAATTAGGCCTGATTCCAGCCGGAATCTCCTTACCATGATGGGAATAACAGAAAGCAATGCAAAACCCAATCCATTTAGAAATAGTTTGTTTTGAAACAGGTTTCCCTGAGAACCCAAAGCAAAAGAAACAAACAACTGCTGAGACTGCCTGAACCCTTTAGTTCTGCTCAAATAATAACGAACTGTCTGTGAATATCCAAAGTATGCAAAATCTTCTCCCTTTATTTTGGGGGTTTGCATAAAAAGTAGGCAAATGAATAGTTTGGTTCAAGGCCACACTAGAAACCACTTTAGGCATAAAGGAAGGATTAGTACGCAAAGATACCCTATCCTTATGAAAAATCAGGAAAGGTTCCACTGCCATAAGGGCCTGTAATTCAGAAACCCTTCTTGCAGAGGTGATGGCCAACAAAAAAGCAGTCTTCCATGACAAATACTTTAACTCGCAGTAGCTGCAGGCTCAAAAGGTTGTAGAGTAAGTTTTTCCAACACAAAATTGAGATCCCAGGCAGGAGTAGGAGCTCTACGTGGGGTCTTATGTTCTTTGCCCTCTAAGAAATTGCTTAAACAAAGGATGAGAGAACAAAGGAGGGTCACAGTCATAGTGAGCAGAAATGGCTGCAGCATGAACCTTTATAGAGGAGAAAGACAAACCCTTGTCCAATAACTCTGTAAGATATTGAAGAGAAACACTTAAATCAGGCTTGGAAACATCAAAGTCCTTTGCTTTGCTCCAAAAAAAATCTCCTCCATTTATCAGCGTAAACTTTCCTTGTACTAGGCCTTCTGGCCTCCAAAATAACATTCAAAACTTGTTGTGGAAGCTGAGACCCTCCAGGGTCTAAAACAGAATATGCCAGGCTGTGAGATGCAGAGACTGAATCTTGACATTGAGGAAATGATTGCCCTCCTGAGACAAAAGGTGCGGAATCAAAGGCAGAGGCCATGGAGGCTCCCATACTAAACTCCTCAGTAGTGGGTACCAGTGCTGTCGAGGCCAATCTGGAGCTATCAGAATCATGGATGGCTTGTCTTGTCTGGCCTTCAAGAGTACCTTGGGAATGAGAGGCAGAGGTGGAAAGGCATAGACATGAAGATTGCTCCAACTGAATGATAGAGCATCCACCTTCCAAGCTGTGGGATGAAACATTTTTGTGCAAAACTTTGGCAACTGGAAATTTAGTGGAGAAGCGAACAGATCTATGTCTGGAGTCCCCATAACACTGTCAACTTTTGAAACACATCAGGATCCAGTTTCCACTCGTGTGGATCCACAATCTGTCTGCTCAACACATCTGCTAAGGAGTTCTGTGCTCCTGGTAGAAACCTTGCCTGAAGATTGAGGTGTAAACTGAGAGCAGTCTCCCACAAAATCATCGCTTGCCTGCAAAGAGGGTACGAATGTGTTCCCCTTGCTTGTTGATGTACCACATGACAGTAGTGTTGTCTGTTTGAATCAACACTTGTCCTGGGTGAAGTAAATCTTTGAAAGCCATCAATGTAAATTGAACTGCTAACATCTCCTTCAAGTTGATATGCAAATGTTGAAGTCTGGCAGGCCACGTGTCTTGAACCCATTTTCCATTGAGGTGTGCTCCCCAAGCCTTGTCCGAGGCATCTGTCATTAGAATCTGACTCGCCTCTGGTCGGGTCACAGAGAGTCCCTTGTTTAGGTGACATTCCTGAGCCCACCACAAAAATTCCTTTTGAATGCAAGGTATTATTTGAATGACAGTGTCCAGATCTTGGCAGTGTTGTGTCCATACATTTTTGAGATACCATTGAAGCTTCCTCATATGCAGTTTGGCATTGGGAAGCACCAGGATACAAGATGCCATGAACCCCAAGGCTTGAAGGACTGTCCTTGCAGTCAGCCTGGACCATAGAGACATTTGATGGAAGTAAAGAGAAAGGTTCTTTTGTTTGTCCGGGGTCAAAAAGGCCATCTGGGAAGCTGTATTCAGTCTCACACCCAGAAAGCACATTTCCTGAGAGGGTACTAGACTGGACTTTGTTTCGTTCACAGAATACCCTAGGCATCTTAACACTGCCATCACATACTGTAGATGATGAAGAAGTTCGTTTGTCTTGTGCAAGAATCAGGCAATCATCCAAATAAGGATAAATTTGTATTCCTCTTAACCTGAAGAAGGCTATCACTGGAGCCAGAACCTTTGTGAACACTCTGGGCGCAGTAGATAAGCCAAAGGGCAATGCAGAGAACTGATAATGTAAAGTCCCAGCCCGAAAACGCAGGTACCTCCTGCAACTGGGCCTGATAGGAACATGAAGATAAGCCTCTTTGAGATCCAGAGTTACCATCCAGTGATCTTTGCCCAACAGAGGTAAAAGCTGTTGCAACGCCAACATTTTGAACTTTGGAATGTCCAGATAAGTGTTGAGGATAGATAAATCCAAAATTGGTCTCCACGTGTTCCCTTTCTTTGGTACTAGAAACAGGCGAGAATAAAATCCTAGTCCCACTTCTGACAGAGGAACTGGCTGTATAGCTCCCATTTGAAGAAGTAAAGAAATCTGCTTGTAAACCTCTATCCTTTGTTGAGGAGGAACGCCTGGCATGCCTTTGAAAGGAGGCAATGTATGGAAATAAAACTTGTAGCCTCGGTTTATAATGTCCAATACCCATTTGTCCTGGGTGACTAAAAGCCAGTTTTGCTTGAAGAGTGCTAACTTTCCTCCCAAAGGAGCTGCCAGGCAAGAAGAATCTGGCAGCTGAAAATGCAGGTCATTGGGCCTGTTTACGAAAGGACTGGCCCCTGCCCTCACCTGAAGATTGTGCAGATGAACTCCATGTTCTAGGCCTGAATGTACTGTGAGCTCTGCCCCTACCACGCCTAGATCTGCCTCTAGACTGAGAATCAGAAGAAGGATAGGTCCACCCCTTAGTAGGCCAATTTCTACTAAACTTTGGAGGCTGCACCTGCAAAAATCTTTAACAGTCTGCATAGACTTAGCTTTGTCTTCCATTTTCTTCAAGACCGACTCCACAGGGGAACCAAACAAAACTTCAGACTGTAAAGGAGCATCCAAAATTCTAGTTTTAACATGCTCTGACAAATTCTGATCCTTAAGCCAGGCGTGCCTCGAAGAACTGAACCAGTGGCAGCCACCCTAGAAGAAGCCTGTAAAGCATCAAAACCACACTGCAAAGAATGCTTACCCACCTGTTCAGAGACATGTATCAAATCCTGCAATTCTTACACTCTATGCCCTCTGCCAAAGCATCCACTTTAGATTTTAGCTGAGAAAGGAGAAATTCTGATACTTCAACATATGAAACTGGCAATTTAAAGCCCTCATTGCTAAAGTAGAAGAGGTATACACCTTCTTACCCCATCTATCCAAAGCTCTAGCCTCTTTATCTATAGGAACCGGATTCTTTACAACAGAGGCTCTGACACCCTTAGGCCCCTGACTAATAGTTTCTGGGTCTGCCCTAGGACTCTTATACAGATATTTATGAGCCTCAGGCACTCTGTAATATCTGTCCGGTTTAACTGGCGAGGAGGCAAAGAATCTGGATTAAGGGAAGCCTCAGAGAAAACATCTTGAACAACATCCAAAACAGGAGGTATAGCCAAGGGTCTATGTTGTGGTAAAAACAAGAATTCCCTAAGCCTCTTCCGTGAATCAGAGAAATCCTGACCTTCCCATTTAAAATGCTCCCTCATGGAATGCAGAGTTTCTGAAAATGAAAAATCTTCTGGAGGAGAAGCAGAAGGAGTGGAATCCTCTGCATCAGAATCAGAATAAGGAGGAAAATCTAGAATATCTTCAGCAGAAGACTCTGAATCATCTGAGGCCTGATCCAAACTTTCCAACACTGGCTCCACCCTGGGCCTCTTATCAGGAGGGCATAGAACCTCTAATCAAAGTAATCAAATCTTCTGCCATTTTAAGCATGTGCTTTTAGGCACAGACCCTGCAGAACTAGGACTGACACCAGAGGAAGGCAAAACAGACCTGCCTTAGAAGAAGCCTTAGAAACAGAAGCAGAAGGCCTAACCACCTTAGGCAAGAAGGGAGAACAGTAACCTGAGAGGCCCCTTCAGCCTGACCTGACTCCTGGGAGGCCACATCCTGCAAAATCAAAGTCTCTCCCTGAGACTCAACAGAAACTTCAGCCGGATCCACAGATTCCCTACTGTAGCTTCTAAAGACCAGCGTCCGAACGGACTAATCAACCTGTCTGGGTTTTAAAGATTTGTCTTTGCGCTTCTTGGAGCGGCATCGGAGGATCTGACGGCATATTATAATTACACCGCTACCAAAGACTAACCTAGCACAATCTAACCTTCTTGATAGTGCGCTTATTAAACTTAGCACAAAGCGACACCGACTCACGCCGTGGTCAGGTCCCAAACAAGGAATACAAAGAGAGTGATAATCCCTATGCGGTATCTGTTTCCCACAAGAAATACAATTATTCACTTTTTCTGACATCCGGAATTAACTGAGGCAAGAAAAACAAAAATATTCCCCAACGGGTACTTAGCCCAACTTGGATTCGGTCTGAAACTCAGAATTGAAATTTCAGAACGCCGAACGGCACTTGCAACGCTGCTTCTGCATCGGACCATGCGGCAAAAAAGACTGAGGATATGACGTCGGTCATGCGCTCTTATACCCTGACGCTCTGATGTCAGTTCTGAGCGCCCATGACCGACGTCAGCCTAATACTTTGGTATTCGGGCAGACCGAGGGACAGCAGACTACCCATATGTAAGGACTGCAGCAATGTGAGATGAAGAACATCAGGGCTTTGTTAAAATTTATAAGGTGTGGCTTGATAATCTCATGAAGTAACTTCCATCTGCCAAAACTGTTTCAGAACCATAGCGGCAGCAGGAACAAACAAAACCTCCTTTTCTAAAGCAGAGTTTAAAATCTCAGGCTTTACTTTATCAGAAAACTTTTGGAGTACGTACCCAAGCATATCTTCTCAAAAGAGTAGCAGTGGCCCTAGTCACAGTATCATCACAATCATAAACTCTCTTCAAAAGCAGGTTTAGACACCCGAGACAGGTTAGAAAGTGTAGTAGGATTCAGACAGAATCCACCTTCTGAAGAACATGTGGCAGAACAATCCCACAAGCTGTCAATATATGATAGCATAAAGAAAAATAAAATTATCTTATGAAATCTGTCCAATAGCTTAACCTTCCTGTTTTCAGGGGAGGGGATGGTATTAAGTTGTTCGGCCTTTTTTTGTGGACTGAAGGCTGAGGGTTAAGGTTACTGCAAAAAGCATTTAGGACATCCTCCAAGGCTGGCAAAAGAGGAAGAATGGGAGTAGCATAAGGTAAATCCACTTGCAGCATATCATATCTCCTCAGTTTAGGGGAGATATTCACTTGTTTCCACAAAAATACATCATTCATCCTGAAACTAGTCTTAGAAAAGGAAAACTCCTCTATGGAGTTAGAGAGGATAAACGTTCCTCTTAAGAGTCTTGGACTTCAGAAACAAAGAAAAAGTCCTGTCCCTGTCTATGTCAGAATACTTTGACATCTTCCTCATTAATATATAGTCTTCTGTCATGGACTTCTGCTTTCTGGGATAGAAAGCCTGAAATGTTAAACTCCTAGCTAAGTTAAGAAAATCATCTTTATGAAAAACATGTCTTTGGATGGGCAAGGTTTACTCTTCAAGTTTCTTTTTTTTCTAGGGACATCTCTGGAAGGAGACTAGCAGAGATGACATTTCATCTAGGGCAAGAGGTCTCTTCCAGTCCCTCCAAGAAGAACCTTCTGAAGAAACTCCCAGAACTGAAAATGGTTCCCCTATGCCTTGACTGGACATTGGAACAGCTGCAGAGGATGTGGCTTAGCCCCAGTCCATGGAAGCAGAAGGGACTACACCAGAGGAACCTGGAGAAAACATTGATTGATCTGAGGAATAAGAAACGGCCACTGCAGAGCCACCTACCATTCAGTGAGGCACTGTTGGAGCCCTTGGAGAACACAAGGGGCTCCTATTCTGTTTTTTTTTTTTTCCTTTTTAGGCACAATGGGAGAAGCAGCAGCAGGACCAGTGTAAGAATCCTTGCTGCAGCCAGAGAAGCCTGACTGCTGGGAAGAGTCAGCCAGAAGGCAAGTTGTCCAACAAGTAGTTGCAAGCAGTTCACACACCTGCACTTCCCCACATAGTCCCTCAAAACTCAAAAGTAAAAGCACAAACAATACATAATAACATTGTTAGAAGTACCTTCCACAAAAAGTGCACTTAGAAAAACAACAAATGAAGGCAAATTGTCACAAGCACCAAACAAAATACTTTTCTAGTCCCAAAATACATGACTGATGCTTAAATAAAACACCTCCAACCATATTGTCTCAGACATTACCACAACCAAAACACTCACTGTTTTAAGTAAGTTAAAACAACTTTCCAATCTTTAACTTCTTACACGAGTTAAAATGTCTCAGAAGCAATGCATTATTCTCACAAAACAGCCCCAGTACTGAATAATAAGCCAGATTCTAAAAATAACATTTTCTACCAAGAAACGTCTGATATTAATAAAACTGCCAGTATTCTTTAGAAAAAATAAAAAAAAAATCAAAAATATCTAAAAAGAGAATATTTTCTACGTGAAAGGATTCCCCATGGGGACTTACCTGCCAGAAATGAAGCCTGTAGTTAACTGCTGCTCTGTAAAGCCTCAGAGCTGCCTTCTCTTGAAGCAGCAAGTTGTCTACAACATCACTGCTGAATTCACTCCAAGGGGTTAGCCGAATTGGCAGCAAGAATGCAGGTGCGAGTAGGAGCCAGAGCTTTTGAAGACTGGCCAGTGTTGTTTTTAACAATGGATTTAAATTGACTGGCCTCACTGTTGTATTGTATAACCACAGCTCTCTCAAATCCTCGATTATTAATCACTGTAGTGCTGCCATTACTATTAAAATTCATGTTTATTTGTGAAATATTTTAAGTAAGAGCCTAATAATAGTACATATCAATACTTGTGATTGTAGTTGTTCAAGTAATTTCACAGGATAAGCTCTATCCTGGCCACATCTACTAAAAACAATCATAAGGCCTTCCTCATATATGTCCGCAATCTCAAGGGAAGCACCCAGATCTGCTCAGAACTGGTAATCAAGGACACCACATACACAAATGCTGTAGATATAGCCAACCTACTGGCAAGACAGGTTCAGTGAAAACTTCACTCCTCTGTCCCCCCCCCCCATCAGTAAAACAGGACATCCCCAGTACCTGCCCCCCCCCCTTATCTCTAACCCTCTAGCATCACTCCTCCATGGCAAAAAAATACTGCCTCCATGAGACTCTATAATATCCCAGGCTGCATCCTACATGAACTCAGGCAGGAACTTGCAGCACTATTAGGCACCCTATTCAACCAGAGCCTGAATACCGGCTTCATTCCAGCTGAGTGGAGGACAGCTACCGCCGTCTCTTTGCACAGGAAATTATAGACCCATCAGCCTAACTAGCCTGATCTGCAAGACCATGGAGCGGATTATCATGGACCTCCTTAACAAGGACACGTGCCAACCTCCAGACACTTGATCCCACAGAGTTTGGTTTTGACAAAGGGAGGTCATGCCTGTTAACTTACTGGTTGACTTGACTTATTTGAGACAGTCACCAAGGCCATAGATGAGGGGAAGACTGTGCACACTGCTTACCTTGACCTGGCCAAAGTCACCGATACTATTACCCACTCAGGTAAAATAGATAAACTATCTCAACTAGGCATCAATCCATATGTTACCAAATGGGTAGCAAACTGGCTCACTGATAGAACCCACCTAGTCAAAATAGGAGAAGACACCTCAAGCAGTAGACCTGTAACAAGCAGTGTGCCCAAGGGATAGCCCTTCGGGCCTCTGCTGTTTGGGATATACTTCTCGGAGGTGCAGGCCAAATCTAGTGGGCTATAATTGGCCAGCTAGAACTTGGTTATATTCAACTGGACGTATAAGAGAATTTAAGTACCTTTATCTGCACTTTTTTTAAAAAAAAATACAGTACTTAACTTGATTTAAACTGTGTATGAAGGAGTGTTGAAGGAATTTTTAACTGAAGTTATTCTGCTCTTCAGTAACTTGAACTGAAGCTAGTGTTGGCTGAATTTTGTTATTTGCTAGTAATTACAGGTGTGGGGGTAGCCACATTCTTTGATTTCCTGTCCTTGCATATTTAAACTGGTGCATGTGAAATAATTCCTGCTTTAAAACCTCAGCTTGGCCAGCTAGAACTTGGTTATATTCAACTGGACGTATAAGAGAATTTAAGTACCTTTATCTGCACTTTTTTAAAAAAATACAGTATTTAACTTGATTTAAACTGTGTATGAAGGAGTGTTGAAGGAATTTTTAACTGAAGTTATTCTGCTCTTCAGTAACTTGAGCTGAAGCTAGTGTTGGCTGAATTTTGTTATTTGCTAGTAATTACAGGTGTGGGGTAGCCACATTCTTTGATTTCCTGTCCTTGCATATTTAAACTGGTGCATGTGAAATAATTCCTGCTTTAAAACCTCAGCTTGGCCAGCTAAAACTTGGTTATATTCAACTGGACGTATAAGAGAATTTAAGTACCTTTATCTGCACTTTTTTTTAAAAAAAAATACAGTATTTAACTTGATTTAAACTGTGTATGAAGGAGTGTTGAAGGAATTTTTAACTGAAGTTATTCTGCTCTTCAGTAACTTGAACTGAAGCTAGTGTTGGCTGAATTTTGTTATTTGCTAGTAATTACAGGTGTGGGGGTAGCCACATTCTTTGATTTCCTGTCCTTGCATATTTAAGCTGGTGCATGTGAAATAATTCCTGCTTTAAAACCTCAGCTTGGCCAGCTAGAACTTGGTTATATTCAACTGGACGTATAAGAGAATTTAAGTACCTTTATCAGCACTTTTTAAAAAAAAAAATACAGTATTTAATTTGATTTAAACTGTGTATGAAGGAGTGTTGAAGGAATTTTTAACTGAAGTTATTCTGCTCTTCAGTAACTTGAACTGAAGCTAGTGTTGGCTGAATTTTGTTATTTGCTAGTAATTTAAGGTGGGGGGGTAGCCACATTCTTTGATTTCCTGTCCTTGCATATTTAAACTGGTGCATGTGAAATAATTCCTGCTTTAAAACCTCAGCTTGGCCAGCTAGAACTTGGTTATATTCAACTGGACGTATAAGAGAATTTAAGTACCTTTATCTGCACTTTTTAAAAAAAAAAAAATACAGTATTTAATTTGATTTAAACTGTGTATGAAGGAGTGTTGAAGGAATTTTTACCTGAAGTTATTAATCTTAGTGGCATTGAAACTGCCCACCCCTCAGCCTGCCTCTGGGCCCATCTCATTTGCTCACTCAACTGAGTGCAGTGAGATCACATTCTGATTTCAGGCACTCCTACTGTGTCCTGCCTTTCTTGTTAAGTGGTACAGACTATTTGTAGGCTTCTGAGCCCCCAAGCCCTTCTGTGTTTGAGGGAAGCCTTCTAGCTTGTTTTTTTTTTTATTATAACTAGCCAGTTTTCTAGTTTCAGCACTCAAACCTGTTTCTTTGATCTCAGCACTTGTTCAGAAAAAAAAAAAAAAAAAAAATTTCATCTGCTTTTACTGTACTTGTGTTTCTACCTACTTCTTTTTACTTTTGCATCATCTTAAAATACTCAATTGTATTTATTACTGCTTGGTGTAACTCATTCTAAGCCTTTTGGTTTAAGCACTTGGGCTTCGGACCAGTTAGTTGTTTTGCACTGAGAGGGTTTGTGGTCTGCACTGTTGTGGCAGAACAGGTAGCTTACATCCTTCTAGGTTGAGAACTGCTGATTGAGGGCTCAGTGTCTGTTATTCTAAAAGTGTATTAATTCTGGTTTAAGCACTTGGGCTTTCAAGCCAGTTATTTTACATTAAGAGGGTTCGTGGTCTGCACTCTTGTGGGAGGAGAGGCTGGACTCTGCCCTTCTGAGCTGGGAATTTCTGGTTAAAGGCTTATAGTGCATGCATATCTGAACTGTTTCTTACTGAAGTTGGTGCCTTTGTTTACTGTGGCATAGACTGGATTTGGGCCTGCTGGATCTAGCTTTGTTTGTGTAACTTGAGCACTAATCCAGACATTCTCTAAAGTATTCAATGGTATTTATTACTGCTTGGTTGTAACTTGATTAAAGTGTAGCTGTCATTCAAGTCTTTTGGATTAAGCACTTGGGCTTCAGACCAGTTGTTTTACATTAGGAAGGTTTGTGGCAAGCACTGTGGTGGCAGGTCAGGTAGCTTTCATCCTTCTAAGTTGGGAACTGCTGATTGAGAGCCCAGTGTCCAAGTGTATTAGTTCTGGTTTAGGCACTTGGGCTTCAGGCCAGTTATTTTACATTAAGAAGGTTTGTGGTCTGCACTCTTGTGGGAGAAGAGGCTGACTCTGCCCTTCTGAGCTGGGAATTTCTGGTTAAAGGTTTATAGTGCCTGAATATTTGAACTGTATCTTACTGAAATTGGTACACCTTGTTTGCTTTAGCATAGACTAGATCCAGGCCTGCTGAATCTAGCTTTGTTTATATGCTTGTTGTTTGTTTGCTTGTTATTTCCTGGAAGCTAATTCCACCTAATACAACTTCTCAGCTTCTGTGGATCACTAGTGATATCTGCATTGCTTACTGTACTTATTTCCTTGTTTCACTTGAAAGAAAGTTACTGTTTGTCGTTTTTGCATTTAGTTACTTGTAACACATTGCACTCAAGTTACCTGGCACTTGCTCACTAAAGCAATTATATAAGTCAGCACTAAAAATTAAAAGCACTACACCCTCACTCCCCACTGGCCCTTGTTTTCACTAAGGATTTCCCAATATTATTCTAGCATGTCCAAAGGTCAGTTGTCAATCTCCTCTCCGGTCCAGCTGGTGAATCTGGGAATCTTGAGGCAATGTTATAAGTGCCTCATGTACACAGACAACCCTCTCCTCCTCCCACATAACACAAATACTTGCGAGAGATGCAGCTATTTAGCCAAACTGGAGGCTGAGCTCTCTCAACTCAGGACTGGCAAGACCAGACAGGAGGAGAAGGCAACTACACACACCACAAAACCAGCCTCACATAATGCTACCAACTCCACTGAATCAAACACAAACACACAAAGACATACTCGGAGGCTCTGAGTAAAAATTTACCTAAACAGCAGAGGCCTCCAAAGCAGACACCCAAACAACTGCTACCTCAAGACACCCCACAAGCAACACATAAACCACAAAAGCAGTGTGCAAAGCAGTCACAGCCCTTAAGGCCAAATACAACACCAAACATACTTGTCATAGATGACTCCATAGTCAGACACACTGACGACCCACTCACCAGGCTGAACAAGGAGAGGGTCACAGTAAGCTGCCTATCGGGCGCTAGAATCCACATAACACAAGCACTTCGGGTCACTCCACGGCAAGTACAAATATGACATAGTCATTGTCCATGCTGGTGTGAACGACCTGAGACGTTACCTCCTGGACTACATGAAAAGAGACATAGAGGAGCTCTCTGATTATGTAGCCCAGGCAGGTATGACCCTAACCCTGAGCAGTATCCTTCCTTCACCAAGAATGATGCCACAATATAGAGACAAGATGATCAGTTTTAACAATTGGCTTAATGTCTGGTGTCATTCAAAGGGGATCCAGTGTCTGTCTGCCTGGGATGACATGCTTGACAAGCCACGCTGCCTCAAGGGATGGCTTGCACCTGTCACCCTGGGATCGGATATTGGCTAAGGCTCTTGCCACCCCCATAGTGCCTTTTTTAGGCAAGGCTCAAATTCTAAACCTACCACCCTAGAAAACAAAAATGGGAAGAAACGGAGGGTAATGCTGCTCAATGCCAGAAGTCTAAATCTCAAAATGATCGCACTCGAGGCCCTTCTCAGTATGGAGAACATCGATGTCTGTGCTGTAACTGAAACCTGGTTCAAGGCTCCTGAGAGCACCCCGGCACTATTAGGTTTTACCTCATATCATGCGTTCTGGCCCCAAAACCCGACCACACCACAAAAGGAGGTGTATCCATATTCATAAAGGATACCCACACCTCCAGGTTGGTGGCAACGCACGAAGCTTCGGAAACCATCCAGGTGCAACTAACCATAGGCAAAAAGTACAGTTTTGTACCTACCATAAATGTAGATGTTCGAGGATCCACATTGCTGCAGTCCTAACTATTGGGTAGTCCGCTGTCCAGTCGGCCCGAATACCAAAGTATATGGCTGACGACGGTCAGGGCGCATTAGACTGACGCCAGTACGCCAGGGTACTAATGCGCATGACCGACGCCATATCCTCAGTCTTTTCTTGCCCCAGATGTCAGAAGACCCTAAAAAGACAAGGCCCAATATACCTGCACCAAAAATATGTACAATATATACAAAATTATCAGCATATAACCTCACCTACACAACCACCCCTAAACACAGAGGGAAGGAGGGAGTTGACTGCAGCAATGTGGATCCTCGAACATCTACATTTATGGTAGGTACAAAACTGTACTATGTTCTTCATTCCACATTGCTGCAGTCCTAACTATTGGGTAGAATCCCAAAGCAGAGGTAAGGGAGGCTGGCAAATCATAAAGAAGTAGGAGCTGACAACATGCCTTGCAAAATAGCTGTGGCAAAACCAGCCCTAGACTTAGAGTATAGAGGAAGGTGATAATGCTTAGAGAAAGTATGCACTGAACTCCAAGTAGCTGCCTCCAAAATATCTTTAGTTGCCACCCCTCAGGAATGCTGTTGAAGTGGCAGTAGCCCTAGTGGAATGAGGCCTAATCCCAGCTGGAATCTCCTTGCCATGATGGGAATAACAAAAAGTAATGCAAAACCCAATCCACCTAGAAATAGTTTGTTTTGACACAGGCTTGCCCTGTAACTCAAAGCAAAAGAAACAAACAACTGCTGAGACTGCCTAAAATCCTTAGTCCTGCTTAAATAATAACGCAATTGCCTGTGTACATCTAAAGTGTGCAAAATCTTTTCCCCTTTATTTTGGGGGTCTGCATAAAAGCTAGGCAAATGAATAGTTTGGTTTAAAGCCACACTAGAAACCACTTTAGGCATAAAGGAAGCATTAGTACGTAATGATACCCTATCCTTATGGAAAATCAAAAGGGCTCTACTGCCATAAGGGCCTGCAACTCAGACACCCTTCTAGCAGAAGTAATAGCCAACAGAAAAGCAGTCTTCCATGACAAGTATTTCAATTCAGCAGTAGCCGCAGGCTCAAAAGGTTGTAGAGTAAGTTTTTCCAACACAAAATTGAGATCCCAAGCAGGAGTAGGAGCTCTACGTGGGGCTCTTATATTCTTTGCCACTCTAAGAAACTGCTTGAACAAAGGATGCGAAAACAATGGTGGGTCACAATCATAGTGAGCTGAAATTGCTGCAGCATGAATCTTAATGGAAGAGAAGGACAAACCTTTGTCCAATAACTCAGTAAGATATTGAAGAGCCACACTCAAATTAGGCTCAGAAATCTCCAAATTCTTTGCTGTACTCCAAAATAAAAACCTCTTCCATTTTTCTGACACTTTCCTTGTACTAGGTCTTCTAGCTTCCATAATCACATTTAAAACTTGTTGAGGAAGGTGAGACCTGCTGTGTTTCAACACAGAATATGCCAGGCTGTTAGATGAAGAGAGTGAAGCTTGACATTGAGCAGATGACCGTCCTTCTGAGATAACAGATGTGGAATCAAAGGTAAAGGCCATGGAGGCTTCCTTACCAGACTCCTTAGTAGTGGGTACCAGTGTTGCCGAGGCCAATCTGGAGCTATTAAAATCATCCTTGGCTTGTCTTGTCTGACCTTTAAGAGCACCTTTGGAAGAAGAGGCAGAGGTGGAAAGGCATACACATGAAGATTTTTCCAACTGAAAGACAGAGCATCCACTTTCCAAGCTGTGTGATGAAACCCCTTTGTGCAAAACTTTGGCAGCTGGTGGTTTAGTGGAGAAGCGAACAGATCTATGTCTGGAGTTCCCCATGACACTGTCAATTTCTGAAATACATGAAGATCCAGTTTCCACTGTGGGGATCCATGATTTGTCTGCTTAACACATCTGCTAAGGAGTTCTGTGCTCCGGCAGAAACCTTGCCTGAAGAGTTAGTTGCAAGCTGAGCGCAGTCTCCCATAAAATCATTGCTTGCCTGCATAGAGGATAAGAATGTGTTCCCCTTGTTTGTTGATGTACCACATGACAGTTGTGTTGTCTGTTAGAATCAACACCTGCCCTGGAAGAAGTAACTCCTTGAAAGCCATTAATGCAAACTGGACTGCTAACATCTCCTTCATGTTGATATGTAGATGCTGTAGTCTGGCAGGCCACTTGTCTTGTATCCACTTTCCATTTAGATGAGCTCCCAAGCAATGTCCGAGGCATCTGTCGTTAAAATCTGACTCGCCTCTGGCCGGGTCACAGAGAGTCCCTTGTTTAGGTGACATTCCTGAGCCCACCACAAAAATTCTATTTGAAGGCAAGGTATTATTTGAATGACAGTGTCCAAATCCTGGCAGTGCTGTGTCCATACATTTTGAGATACCATTGTAGCTTCCTCATATGCAGTTTGGCATTGGGAAGCACCAGAATACAAGATGCCATGAACCCTAATGCTTGAAGGACTGTCCTTGCAGTCAGCACGGACTGATGAGATAGTTGATGGAAGTAAAGTGATAGACTCTTTTGTTTGTCCGGGGTTAAAAAGGCCATCTGGGCTGCTGTATTCAGTCTCACACCCAGAAAGCACATGTCTTGAGAGGGTACTAGACTGGACTTTATTTCGTTCACAGAATACCCTAGGCATCTTAGCACTGCTATAACATGTTCCAGATGCTGTAGAAGATCTTCCTTTTCTTGAGCCAGAATCAGGCAGTCGTCCAAGTAAGGATAGATTTGAATTCCTTGTAGCCTGAAGTAAGCTATCACTGGAGCCAGAACCTTTGTGAATACTCTGGGCGCAGTAGATAAGCCAAAGGGCAATGCAGAGAACTGATAATGAGAATTTCCAGCTCGAAAACGCAGATACTTCCTGCAACTTAGTCTTATAGGCACATGAAGGTAAGCTTCCTTGAGATCTAAAGTTACCATCCAGTGATCTTTGCCCAGCAGAGGTAAAAGCTGTTGTAACGTCAACATCTTGAACTTGGGGATGTCCAGATAAGTGTTGAGGATAGATAAATCCAAAATTGGTCTCCACGTGTTCCCCTTCTTTGGTACTAGGAACAGGCGAGAATAAAATCCTAGGCCCCTTTCTGATACAGGGACTGGCTGAATGGCCCCTATTTGGAGTAACTGAGAAATTTGCTTGTGAGCCTCTTTCCTTTGTGGAGGAGGAATCTGGCATGCCTTTGAAAGGGGCAATGTATGGAAATAAAACCTGTAACCGTGGTGAATGATATCCAACACCCATCTGTCTTGAGTAATTAAATCCCAATTTTCTTTGAAAAGAGACAGTCTTCCTCCCAAAGGAGCTGCCAGACGAGAATCTACTGGCAGCTGAAAAGGCAGGTCATTGGGGCTGTTTAAAGGACTGACCCCTGCCCTCACCAGAAGTCTGAGCAGGAGAACTCCTGTTCTAGGCCTAAAAGAACCTTGAGCTCTGCCCCTACCACGTCTAGACCTACCCCTAGACTGGGAATCATAAGCAGGATATGTCCATCCCTTAGTAGGCCAATTTCTACTAAACTTGGTGGCTGCACCTGCAAAAATCTTTAACAGTTTGCATAGACTTAGCTTTGTCCTCCATTTTCTTTAAAACTGCTTCCACAGGGAACCAAACAACACATCAGACTGTAAAGGAGCATCCAAAATCCTTGTCTTAACATGCTCAGCTAAATTCTGATCCCTCAACCAGGCATGCCTGCGAAGAACAGAACTAGTGGCAGCCACCCTCGAGGAGGCCTGTACAGCATCAAAACCACATTGCAAAGAATGCTTACCCACTTGTTCAGACACATGAACTAAATCCAGCAACTCTTTACACTCAATACCTTCCGCCAAAGCATCCACCTTAGATTTCAATTGTGAAAGGAGATAATTTTGATATTTTAGCATGTGAAACTGACAATTCAACGCCCTCATGGCTAAAGTGGAAGAAGTATACAGTTTCTTTCCCCATCTATCCAGAGCCCTTGCCTCTTTATCAGTGGGGACAGGGTTTTTAACAACAGAGGCCTTAACACCTTTAGGTCCCTGAGAAACAGTCTCCGGGTCTGCCCTAGGACTCTTAAAAAGATACTTATGAGCTTCAGGCACCCTATAGTACCTATCAGGTTTAACAGGAGCAGGAGGCAAGGAATCAGGGTTTAGGGAAGCCTCTGCAAAAACATCTTCTACCACATTCAACACAGGAGGTATAGCTAAAGGCCTATGCTGGGGTAAAAACAAGAATTCCCTAAGCCTTTTCCTAGAATCAGAGTAATCTTGGCCTTCCCATTTAAAGTGCTCCCTCATGGAATGCAGAGTCTCTGAAAATGAGAAATCCACCGGAGGAGAAGCTGTAGGAGTGGAATCATCCACATCAGAATCAGAATAAGGAGGAAACTCCTGCAAGTCTTCCGCAGAAGACTCAGAAGCCTCTGAACACTGTTCAAAACTCTCAAACTCAGGTTCCACCCTAGGCCTCTTATCCGGAGGGGGCATAGAACCTCTAATCAGAGTAATTAAATCTTCTGCCATTTTAAGCATATGTTTCTTAGGCACAGAACCTGAAGTGCTAGGAGAAGCCCCCACTGAAGCTAAACTTGGCCTACCCCTCAAAGAAGTTTTGGAAACAGAAGGAGAGGCTCTAACAACCTTGGGAAGAGAGGGAAGAACAGTTACCTGAGAAGCCCCTCAGCCTGGCCTACCTCCTGAGAAGGCACATCCTGCAACAGTAAAGTCTCTGCCTGAGACTCCAAAGAAACTCCTGGCAAAACCTCTGGCTCCACTGAGTTTCTAAAGAACCGACGCCTGGGACTGCCGGTTCATCAACCCTAGGCTTTGTTTTGTCCTTGCGCTTTTGGAAGCAGGCGCCGGAGCATCCGACGGCATTTTATAATTACAACGCTTCCCAAACACTAACCTGGCACAGTCTAACCTTCTCTTAATAGTGCGTTTGTTAAATCTAGCACAAGAGCGCATCCAACAACGTCGTGCTCAGGCCCTAAACAAGGTATACACAAGGTATGGTAATCCCTATGAGGTATCTGTTTCCCACAAGAAATACAGTTATTCACTTTTTCTGACATCCGGTTAAATACTGAGGCAAGAAAACCAAAATGTTCCCCAACGGGGTACTTAGCCAACTTTGATTCGGTCTGAAACTCCGACTTCAGAAAATTTCAGAACGCCAACCTGCACTCGCAAAACTGCTTCTGCATCGGACCATGCGGCAAAAAAGACTGAGGATATGGCGTCGGTCATGCGCATTAGTACCCTGACGCATTGACGCCAGTCTACGCGCCTGACCGACGCCAGCCATATACTTTGGTATTCGGGCCGACTGGACAGCGGACTACCCAATAGTTAGGACTGCAGCAATGTGGAATGAAGAACATCTGCTCTACAAATTGTAGCATGCTACAGGCCACCCTCTCAAACTCAGGAACCCCACACAGCCTTCCTGAAGACACTGGAGGGTATAAATGTATCTCCAAACACCATCATATTGGGTGACTTCAACTACCGGAATATAGACTGGGAACATTACGCAAGCGCTAAGTTTCTAGCCCAACGGTTCCTGGAGTTCATAAATTAAATGCCATGGAACAGCTAGTCACTGTTCCCACGAGGAGAAAATATACTAGATCTCATTGTCACAAACATGGGGACAAAATGCTCCACACGAAGTATATCCCTCATTGGTGAGATCTGATCATAAACTAATCTCACTGGAAATCCACATCCCGCCACCCCAAACAAAAAGACCATAGTGAAGAACTTCTCTAAAGCAAACTTCACACTACTCAAGACTGGTGTGGTATCCTTCAAGGCCCCTGAGCCAGAGGAAACCACATCCCAAGCTAGGAAGCCCTTACAAATGCCTTCTATGAACACCTCCAGGACTGCATGGATCAGGCAATCCCAAATAAAACCAAGACTCTTTCCACAAAGGGCAAACGTCCAGTCTGGTGGACCCCAGCCATTAACAAACTTTACAATAAGAGGAGAAAGCTATTACATGATAGAACAAAATCCATAAAAGGGAAGTCACCCCTGATCATTATTAGTAAAAAAATACGAGCACTCATAAAATCAACTAAGGCCAATTTTGAGAGAAAATTGCCATGGATGCAAAGGACAATCATAAGGCCTTTTTCAGCTATGTTAGGAACCTGGGTGGAAACTCCCAGATATGCTCAGAATTAGTCCAAAATGATACAAAAATCACTGAACCCACAGACATTGCCAACATACTGGCAGACAGGTTCAGTGCAAACTTCACCCCCTAAAGGAGAGATAACTATCCCAGCCGAGTGTAGCCTCCAGGACATCTCAAATGCAGGTGAAAGCTGCTCTCTAAAGCTAAAACACAGCATCAATGGGACCGGATGGT
This sequence comes from Protopterus annectens, assembly GCF_019279795.1. Taxonomy (NCBI): domain Eukaryota; kingdom Metazoa; phylum Chordata; order Ceratodontiformes; family Protopteridae; genus Protopterus; species Protopterus annectens. The sequence goes on from NC_056737.1 coordinate 1,909,790,382, forward strand.
GTCCCGGCTGTGTGCTACACGAGCTAAATGAGGAATTAAACCCGCATAAGGCAGCTGTTTAATCTCAGCCTTACCACAGGATACGTGCCCAAGGAGTGGCGCACGGCAACTGTGGTCCCACTCCACAAAGGCGGCGCCTCTGGACCCTGATAATTACCCCCATAAGCTTAACAAGTCTACTCTGCAAAGCTATGGAGAGGATCAAAATGGAGCTCATAAACAAAGATATAGGGGACTTGCACACATTGGACCCGACCCAGTTTGGCTCTGTCAAGGGAAGATCATGCCTTTTGAACTGGGTGGACTTCATCCAAATCGTCACCAAGGCCATTGATGAGGGAAAGGCAGTCCATACAACCTACCTTGACCTTGCAACACAATACCCCACTCGGTATTGTAGAAAAACTTACCAGCTTAAATGTAAACCCATATGTCACAAGATGGGTTGCAAACTGGCTTAAGGACAGAACCCACAGGGTTAGAGTTGCTGGCGCTGTCAGACTCCAAGCCAGTCACAAGTGGTGTCCCACAGGGCTCGGTCCTTGGCCCCCTATTGTTTGGCATCTACTTCTCAGACGTACAGGCCAACATGGGAGGACTTTGGCTGACAAAGTTTGCAGACGACTGCAAACTGGGCCATAGTGGAAAGTGCATCGGACACGGATATCCTTCAGAAGGACTCACGGAAACAGATAGCTGGTGCCAGAGCCATGGCCTGAAGTTAAACGCCAAAAAATGTATAGTCATACCCTTCGGGAAAAACAAGGTAACCCCAAGCTACCATATAGGTGGCAATCCACTAAGCACAGAAGAGGTTATCAGGGACCTGGGGACCCAGGTTGACAGTGGCCTTTCTTTGACACTCATTGCTAAAGTGGTTAGAAAGACCTTCTACATTGCCCACCTGATCATGAAGGGATTCACATCCAGATCTAGAGAGGTCATTGTTCCCCTGTACTCTTCACTTATCAGACCAATGATCGAGTACAATGCCCCATTCGGGATGTATCTCACCCGACATCTGCAGCAATTGGAGAGACCCCAAAGTTCCTCACCAAAAGGATAAAGGACTCCAAAATCTGTCATATGCTGCCAGATTGAAGAAACTCCAGCTCTATTCAGTCGCATACCGCCTGCTCAGAGGTGACATGTGCCTGACATACAAGGCCATGTCCAACCCGGAATTAATGGACATGCTCCACCTCAAAAAATCCAAATCCACCAAAACCACTAGAGCAAGCGACTTAAACCTTAGCGCGGATATAAACAGGACGTGCTGGAGGGATAGATTTATCACTCAGAGACTCCCTATGCTGTGGAATAAAATCCCGGTCCATGTGAGGCAGAGCACCTCGCTGACTCTGTTCAAGAGAAATCTAGACCTGTGGATGGGAGATCGTAGGTTTACCCCGGGAATCATCTCTGTGTCACTGCTGGACAGAGGCACAACAAACTAATGGGCATAGTATTTTTTCATATAAGGGGTGGCGTAAGCCACAAAAATTTGGGCTAGGCTTATAAATGCCTTAGGGCAGATAGCCTAGTATAAACCTATGAACCTATAGCTGACCAAGTTGGCAGATGACTACAAGCCGGGTGCTGTCATCAATTCCCCTAGTGATGTGGATATCCTCCAAGAGGGTCTCACCCAAACAAATGACTGGTGCCAGAAACATGGCCTCAAACTGAATGCCAAAAAATGCATCATCACCCCTTTTGGGGAGAGTGACATCCTCACAAAATATCACATTGATAAGGTCCTAAGCACACAATCAGTCATGAGGGACTTGTGCACCCAGGTTGATAGCAAACTGACTTCTGACCACCACAATGCCTCCGTTGTACGCAAAGCTTTCTACATGGCCCACCTCATTAATAAGAGTATCTCATCCAGGGACAAAGTGGTCATAACATCCTTGTATTCTTCCCTTATAAGACCCATTATTGAGTACAATGCCCCTTTTGGCATGTACCTCAAAGCACATGCAACAGCTGGAGAGACCTCGGAGGTTCCTCACCCGGAAAATCCAGGGCCTCAAACATCTACCCTACACAGATAGGCTAAAAGCCTGCCCCCTCTACTATTGTCTCCTACAGACTCCTCAGAGGTAACCTTTTGTCTGCCATACAAAGCAATCTCAGAACCTGTCCTGATGGGGACTGCTGCATATCCGCAAGTCAAGCTCCACTTGAGTAAACTGCACGCGCAACCTCAACCTGGTCTATGACAGCAATAGAACTTGTTGGCAGGACAGAATTGTGTCCCAGAGACTCCCCCCTTTGTGTAATAGACGCCCTCTCCACATAAAGCAGAGTACCTCATTAACCCTTTTTAAACGCAACCTGGAAAACTGGATGGGAAACAGAAAATACACCCCTGGGATTCCACCTGTGTCCTTGCTGGACAGCAGCATAGGGTGCTGACTTGTTGGAACACTAGTTAAATTCTTGGCTAGGCTTGTAAGCGCCTCAACGCCAATAGTCCAGTAACTTCCTCTGATCCTATCTTTAAATATATCAAGCAAAAATGCAAACTCAATGTGCAAAATATCTATCATCCTGGCTAATCTAATCAACTGACCTTTAACTAAACTTTTCTTTTGTGTGAAAGGATAACAGCTGTAAAAATATAGACAACATTACTAAAAGTTGGCTTTCTATAGATTGTAGAGTCAAATACAAATGTTATTAAGACATATACTGGATCAAGGAAAATAACTGAATCAAAGAAACTGTATGAGTAAATTTCAAAGTGTGATTAAGATATTCAATAAACTTATTAAACCACTGTTAAGATCCTGTCCAAATAATAAAAATATCATCCAGCTACTGCACATATACTTTACACTATTGGAAATATTCATGATTAAACACATGTAAAGTCTCACAGGTGTGCATAACAAAATTAGCATAAATGGGGGTACAATAAGCCACCATTGCTACACTTCTCATTTGCTTATACACTTCTCCGATAAAATAAATAAAATTGCTGTCAAGAATAATAATCAGAAAATCCTTAAGTACCAATATATCTTTGCAACTTAAAAGTTAACAGGACAAAACAGAAGTGTGGAAAAAATCAATGCCTTCTAACTTGGGAATGCAGGGAAACAAACTGACTGGTACAAAAGTTAACTTAGGATCCCATAGGTGCTTCTTTAATCTACTTAGAAAGTCCTACAAGTACCTTAACATGAGTTTTGATTTCTGAAATATAGGTTTTAGAGTTATATTTCAGAAATAACTGCTGAAGAATGAGTTTTTGAATTTTGTGCCACAATAAACAATCTAAAGAGTGTTTTTTGTATATTTTTATGTAATTTAGGAATTCCAAATATGGCAACAATAATTGGATTGAGTGTTGATAAATAGTCATATGTTTTACAATCAATAATCCCCTGCATCAAATAATCATGAAGAAACAAATCAAATTTTTGGTAAGCAATATTTATTTTGTTACGTGAAACATGTATATATGTTTCGGTATCCTGTAACATTGTAAATATAATACCAGATTATTCTATAGAACCAAATATAACTGTTCCTCCACCTTTGCCAGGTTTCATAATGCACAGAATTGTATTATTAAAATCTCTTAATATCCGCTTTTCTTCTCTATTAAGGTTATAGAAACTCTTACCTTTTAGCCAATGTATAAACTTCTTGCTCACATGCTCTCTCAAATGACACTATCAAAGGATGCATAGTGGTATTTAAAGTACTTTTTCTTTTAAATTCCAAAGGTGATAAATGTACATTATTTGTATCATGTTCATAATAACTAGATAAATTAAATTTGCATCTAAACAAATGTAATTCAGTGATAATGTCAACCAAATCAAACTGCTTAACATGAATAAAAGTGAAACCCTTTTCAAAATAAATAAAAAATAAAAAATATATATTAACCTTAACCTGGGTATAGTTAAAAATCTTATATCCTCTGTGTATTAATAATATACCACCAAAACTAGAACTGATTGTATTCACATTTCTTTCTTTTAATTCCTGCATTTTACAGTTCCCTTGTTCTACCCTGGAAAATCCTTTTGACTACCTTTGTGGTTTGTGGGACCATTATTTCCCATCTAATCCGGTCTTGTAACTAAGATACTCGCAATGCGTTCAGAACGTATCAAGGGTGGAACTTCATTGGAACTATCAAGTTCAATACTGGCTGTACCATTAAAATGTTCAACCTCTAACTGAACCAAGGTTAGATGTCCCACTAGTCCCATCCATACAACTATAACTGGTGTAGCTGATAATTAAAACATATGCAGAACTGTTAGCATATTGTTTACCTCTCACACTCTTACCTTTTCTAGTCTTAACTTTACATCTCTTATCCGCCTTCATAAAAACTTCATAATAACTATGTCTGTATTGAAGAAATAAGTCAGACACTCATTATTCAGATCTTGCACTTCCACCAACAATTTATCAATCTCAATGCCATTATGTTTCATTAAGAGCTGAATTAACTCAAACCCTTGTTTGTCAAACAACATAACCAAAAAATATGCAAAGGTATACAATTATCCAAGGCCCCTAGGCAAGCAGTGGATGTAAAACTAAAACCAGCAATTGTCATCCAACATAAAAATGTCACACTAAGATCCCAGTTTAGCAATATGATTTGAAATTTTTGCTTTAGACTACACAACGCAGACTTCATCAGAAATAAAATATCAACATAATATCACAATATTCATCAAATCTTAATCAATGATATCCAAAATCAATCACTAAGTCAAAAGGCACATTAACACAAAACATTCAATCATACAAGCTTTGTTATCAATACATATTTAATACAAATAGAAACATACTTAAATATGCAAACTAGAATGCCAAATGAAATAAATAAAATTCATAACTTAGCTGCCCTCAGTTTAAGAACAGGTAATAAAGACAGTTTCATTCAAACCAGGATGGACTGTGGTATTTAATTTAAACTGCCAAAGTACTTCCTTAAGTTCTAATGTAGTCTCCCAAGAACCATCCCTAGGAGTGGTAACAACTTGATCAATGATACCAAAATTAAATACAACCATTTCTGACTACCCAACACTATACAAATAAAACTAATTACAACTGCACAGCAAGAACTTAAGAAAATGATGAATGTCAAGGGGAGGGAGACTAGGTCAACAAAACTTTCAAACACCTTGGAAACAGAATATTCAGCATACCTCTCAAGTGTACCTCATTATGCTGAATGTTCCTCATTTGGGGTCTTAAACAGTTAAATTTCCTTGAAGTTCCATGCTAAAAGGTTCTGTCACACATTCAGTGTTAATACTTTTTTTTTTTTTAACAGATATCCATGGTAAATGGAAATGAACTGTATTAATTCAGTAAAATAATTATTCTATAGGTAAAAATATCACATTTTAACCATCCTATGATCTCTTCCTAGCTGAAGTTGTTAATAAGCTGTTAGTAAGTATTCCACATTTTGCCCATCTGTTCCAAGTTAGGAGAGGAAGTGTCCCTCATTTTGTAGATGGAAGGTTGAGAGCTATTGATATTCAGAGGTCCAAAGTGACTAGAAAACATATTAAATGAACTGTTCATAAATCTCCAGAAAATACACTAAAATTATCTCCAATTCACTAAAAAATAAAAACGGTAGTGTGCCACCACTTAAAGATGTGATTTATGGGTCACAAGAAAAATCTAGGGAAGGGTTCTTAGCCGCACAAAATATGGGTAACAGAAAAGTGGCCAGGGACGAAAGTTTTAGATATTGATTTTAAGTCCTGACAGCCTTAGCACAGAAAGTGATGAAGGTGGATCTCCCAATCTCATATCTGTTGTTGCTGAGCCTGAGTCATCTGGGTCAATTAAAGCCTGCTTTTGATAAGCCAGGTCCAAATTAGCTCATAATTCACCTTTTGCTGATCTAGCACTGTTCTGTTAGAGGTCTCTGATCTTAAAATAACTATGCAAATCAGCTTAAAGTGTCAATTTCAATGAAGTGAGAACAAGGGCAGATAAGTAGTGAACAGGAAAAATAACAAGAGATCTCATTACCAAAATCTGTGGATCCCCAGCATTAAAGACTACCTCCTCAAGACTGCCTAGTTCCAGAATAAACACAAAAGAGTCACAGAGATAAGAGTCAAGCCATGTCAAAACTGAATTGCTAAAACACTGTATGCCAATTTTTTAACCAGCAGTTCATGACCAGTTAATTTAGAGGCCCTCCAGAAATTCAGGAAGAGAGTCCTAGATAAAAGTTCCTTTTCCATAGAATCATAAAATTGGTCCACAGGTGTGAAAAAGGCAGTAGTAAAAATTTAACTAGATTTGGACCCATGCTTCCGCTGAGATAAAAGTATAGAATATTGATTAATGTACCTCAGAATATGGATACAGAATATTTTTCCAGATATTGGCTATGGGGTGAAAATCAGAATACAGTGAGTGAGTGTTTGCTGAATAAGCTTAAAATATAAAAAACTGCAATGAATTTTTCCAGTAGCAATGGAACAATTAACAACAGGGACCACAGATATGGCAATAACAGAGCTGCAAGTTTTGTCCCCAAGGTCTTCTAATTAATAGAGGAAAAGTTACAAAAAAAAAAATGCAGAGCAGTGATGAGCTTGTGTAACTTTGGAGCAGGGATTGCGCAACCAGCATTAAGAAAGAAAACTCTCAGTAACAGAATGGTATAGACAAAAGCTCATGATCTAGAACTTGACCACAGCCACTGAAGACAGAAAGGTGTGTTGTATCTTCCTCACTGGTCTGACTGTTATTCCAGGCATCTGCAAGAAAAGGCTACAGCAAGCCTACAGACCTCTGGATCATCTGGGACAAGACTGTTGATTACCAAAGACCCTCTTGGCCTGCTTCTTATCTTTGGATTGGTGCTACTGTCTTGCTTCTGATGAGTGGAGAAGTAAATAAGCATTGTATCCCAGCATCATGAAGCTGCGGTGAGACCAGCACTAGTACTAGCCGGGCAGTTGCCAATCAGGCAACTCCTCTGTTTTCATCTCTTTTGACAAGGCTATTTCTTTCTTTTCACTAAGTACTGCTTGATTAGCTGCTGTCTAACCTAACTTCATAATATCTCCTAAATACTTAGTCCACAAATCATCAAGGCCGATTTATTAGTGTCCCCTCAAGTGTTTAGTAATTCCCTCTACACACACACAGAAACCTTTAGTTGACACTTTTCCTATAAAATATCCTTGAAATTTCACCAATACCCATTTGCCCACAGGGCAACTAGTTTGCGATGACAAGCACTTACTTCAGAGTTGCAAACCACATACTCCTGACATTACTTTATATTCTCATGGCAATCGTCCAATAAATTAAAATGGCCTACTGCCATGGATATGAGCATACCCACTATCTCAGTTACCAGCTTGGTGGAAATGGGCCATCCTGAGGTAATAATTGCCTCATGTTTACTAAGAACCAACTAATTCTCAAATAAACTACTATGGAACATGATAGCTGTATTTACACAATGTCACTGGAGACGAAGTTCTCACATAAAAGCATCAGGTTTGTCAGTAGTACACACTGCACTCATCACACACAGTTCAAAGCGGACACACAGTTCGACATATGCAGAGGCACTTACATGTAACCATTCTTAAACCCCAAAGACCTCTTAGATGAAGTACACATAAATACCCTCAGTCCCCCTTAAAACCTAAAGGACACTGCTGTCTAGGCAGAATTGTTGACAGAAACCCTACACAATCGTATACAATCATGTTAATAACAATCCACCTTAGTGGAATCATATCATAAATAGGCTGCATAACATAAGGAAGAAAATCATGGCAAAAATTAGGTAATCTGGCACCTGCCTGGATAAAAGCACTCCCATCAAATTAAACTCAGAGGGCAAAAAGTAAACTTTTTGGATGTGCAAAACTGAAAAGATACTGACAATCAACATTCTGTGTCCAACATTCATAGAAAGGAAATATTTTCTACCTCGTATTTGAGCTTTGACAGTATGTACACTGAACAACAGAAAAGTGGATAGTAAAAGGGCAAATAGTCTGGGTAGCAAGAATGGAAGGAATGTTCCTGCAAGAGATAAATTATTTGGTTAAGTTATTTAGTGATAGAGGATGTGACGAAGTGAGATATTGCCAGCTATTCCAGGAGAAGTAGGGACATTAGATGTGTAACATATGCCAGCACTGCTAGCTGGAATTTAGTAAAGAATTATATGTTACTTGAATATCAAACTGCTTTGTACAGATGCTTGTGTTGAAAATGTATTTGTAAAGTTTCTTGTGTTAAAAATCTATCAACCATGTCCCCTGCTGGACAGAGGAAGAAATGAACATGTATTACCGTAACTGTTGCACTGTATATAACAGAGGATACTGGAAGAGAAGAGGTTAATCTCAATCTACTTAATTTTGGAAAATAGTAAGAAATTAAATTACTTAATTTAGGCCATAAAGATTGCATCTTACAGCCAGAGACAAAAGGTCTGTACTAGGAAGCTTCCTGCATTGTCATTGGAGTCAACTAATTGCTACTCTGGTAAGGTGGAGGTTTCATGACTTCCAAGAGCTGCAGCAGATCTTAGCAAGGCTCTGTGTATGTGTGAATTACTGACACATATGTGATAAATCCTGACTGCTTCAAGCAAAGGGGAGAAGCACAGGAGCCAGATGTCCGATAATCAGATGTATGTGATGTCATTCTGTAATCCATCACTAAAAATAATGTTTAATACTAGTTGAGATTGAAGCCTCAGAGCACTCTATTCTTGGAACCTGACAAGGAAGGAACCCTCACCTATACTTCATCGTGCTTTGCTCTAGTAAGTGATCAGGGAATAGTAATTCTTTAGATCAGTCAGGAAAATATAGGGAGATTAGTTAAGTAATGTTTTTCTGTATCTGTGTGAAGCTATTTATCTTTATTTTATTATTTCCTGTATTTGAAACTCTGGTGTCTACTGTAAATAGACTGAGTATTTTCATGTTCTTTTAATATTTATTATTAAATATATTTAAATTTTTCATTGTGGCTGGTTCCTTTAGGGAATATTTTAACCTTTGAGATTACTTATATAGGTTCATAGGTAGGTAGTAGGCTATCGGCCCAAGGGCCTATGCAAGCCTAGCCAACAAGGTTCCCTGGCTTATGCCACCCAAGAAAGTTATTTTCCGGTGCCACTGTCAAGCAGAGACACAGAAGTGATCCCCAGGGTGTATTTCCTATTTCCCATCCACTCAAGTTTTTTCTTGAAGAGTGCTAATGGGGAACTTTGTTGACATAGATGGGTAGCCTGTTCCAGAGTATGGGAAGTCTGTGGGACAAGTATCTATCCCTCCAGCATGTCCTGTTTATTGTGGTGGCAAGGTTTAGGTCCCTAGAGCGTGTAGCTCAGAGGGATTGGGATTTATTTAGGTTCATAGGTTGGTACTAGGCTATCAGCCCTAGGGCCTATACAAGCCTAGCCATAACAATTCCCTGGCTATTTCTTCCCACACTATTTACTTCCCTGGACCCCTGTCTAGCAGGGTGACTGACGTGATCCCCGGGGTGAATTTCCTTTCTTCCATCCAACCGTCAAGGTTCCTTTTGAAGAGGACCAAAGAGGCACTCTGCTTGACATGTATGGGCAATCTATTCCAGAGTCTGGGAGTCTCTGGGTCAGGAACCTATCCCTCCAGCATGTTTTGTTTATTGTGATGACAAGGTTTAGATCCCTGGAGCATGTGGTTCTGAGGGATTGGGATTTCTTTAAGTGTAGCATGTCCAACAGCTCTGGGTTTGACATGGCCTTGTATGTTAAGCAAAGATCGCCTCTGAGTAGACGATATGCGACAGAGTATAGCTGGAGTTTTTTAAGGTGGTCAGCGTAGGGCATCTGCTTTAGGCCTGTGATTCTTTTAGTGAGGTATTTCTGTGGCCTTTCCAGTTGTTGCAGATGTCTTGAGAGGTACATACCAAATGGGCATTGTATTCTATAATGGGTCTAATGAGGGATGAGTACAGTGGGACAATGACCTCCTTTTTTCTGGATGAAAAGCCCTTAGTGATGAGGTGTGCCACATAGAAGGATTACCTGACTGTTGTGGCAATGTGGTTATTGAAGGTGAGACCACTGTCCACCTGTGTTCCTAAGTCTCTTATCAAACGTTCGGTGTTTAGTGTACTGCCACCTATATGGTAATTCACGGATACATGTTTTTCCCAAAGGGGATAACTATACATTTCTTGGCATTGAGCTTGAGCCCATGGCTCTGGCACCAAGCATCTGTTTCTGTAAGGCCCTTTTGTAGAGTATCCACATCATTTGGGGATTCAATAATGGCTCCCAGTTTGCAGTCATCTGCAAACTTTGTTATCCAGAGTCCATTAGTGTTGGCCTGTACTTCAGAGTAGATGCCAAACAGGAGCAGTCCCAGGACTGACCCCTGAGGTACTCCACTTGTCTGGAGCTGGATTTGGAGTCGGCTACTTTTACAGTGCGATTTCCATCAGTAAGCCAGTTAGCAACCCATTGGGTGACATAGGGATTAATGCCCAGTTTAGTAAGTTTATCTATGATTCCAGAGTGGGGGATGGTGTCAAAGACCTTGGCAAGGTCTAGATAGGCTGTGTGGACCACCTTACCCTTGTCCATGGCTCTGGAGACTGATTCGAAGAAGTCAATCAAGTTCAGCCCTTCACAAACCCAAACTGGGTGGGGTCCAGTGTTTGAAGGTTGCCAATGTCTTTGTTTATAAGTTCCATGATAATGCGCTCCATGGCCTTGCAGATAAGGCTCGTCAAACTGATGGGACGGTAGTTTCCGGGATCCAAGGTGGATCCTCCCTTGTGGAGTGGGATAACTGTAGCTGTGCGCCACTCAGTGGGCACGAAACCTGAGGTGAGGCTATGATTAAACATGACACTTAGGTGAGGTGCCAGTTCATATTGTAGTTCATGTAGTACACAGCCCGGGATGTCATCTGGTCCCATGGATGCTGTATTCTTAGCTTTGGAGAGTGTGTTTTTTACCTGTGTGGCCATTATTACCGGAATTTGGCAATCTTCCGGTATTGAGATGGGCCATTTAGGGGGTGAGAGGGGGTGAAGTTGGCACTGAATCGATCTGCCAGGATATTGGCAATATCCTTGGGATCAGTATATTTAATGCCATTCTGTTTTAGCTCAAAGCAGATCTGAGCATTGCCATTTAGATTCTTGACATAGTTATAGAATGCCTTGTTGTCTTTGGAATCTTTGGCAATTTTATTTTCGTAACTAGCTTTGGAGGATTTTATGAGGGATCTCAGTTTCTTACTGAGGCTGGTAAGGAAGTTTTTTGCATCCTGGGATTTTCCTCTTTTCTGCAACAGTTTCTTCCTTTTGTTATAAAGTTTGTTTATGGCAGGGGACCACCAGATTGGCTTCTTTTTTTTGGATGAGAGCATCTTGGTTCTATTTGGGATGGCACGATTTATGCATGAGTGGATGTGCTCATACAGTGCCTTAGTGTAGAATTCAGAAGTTGAACTTTCAGCTCCCATCTGCATGGGTGTCATGAAGTTTGTCACTTCTGACTTGAGTAGCATGAAGTTGGCTTTGGAGAAGTTTTTTATGGAGGTTTCCTTACTTTGGGGTGGGGGTAGGATGTGGATGTTAAGGGTGATTAGCTTATAGTCAGACGTGACTAACGAGGGGGTGACCACAGGTGTGGAGCATCGATTTCCCATGTTGGTAATGACCAGGTCTAGGATATTGGAGCCTCTGGTGGGACTATGGATTAGTTAATCCAGGGCGTTGGAATTTATGAATTCCAAGAACCGTTGGGCAAAGGTGCTGGCACATGAGTAGCTTTCCCAGTTAATGGCAGGGTAGTTAAAATCACCCAGTATTAGGGTGTTTGGTTCTATCTTAATATTTTCCAGTATGTTTAGAAAGGTGTAGTGAGAATCTTGGGGTATGGTGGGGGATCTGTAGCAAGCTACAATTTGGATTGCAGTCTTACCTAGTGTTAGTTGCACCTGGAGAATTTCAGACGCATTGTGTTGGGCAACTAGCCTGGTGGTGTGAATATCCTTGGTGAATATTGACACTCCTCCACCTTTAGTGTTTCGGTCCTGCTTTGGTGGCCGAAAAGTGTGGTAAGAGTTGTAGCCTGGTATTGCAGGGGTGCTCTCTGGAGCCTTGAACCAGGTCTCAGTTACTGCACAGATATCGATGTTCTCCATTTTTAGGAGTGCCTCGAGAGAGTGCATTTTGAGGTTTAGACTTCTAGCATTGAGTAGCATTACCTTCAGATTTTGCATGCTTGTACCTGTTACGGTGGTGGTTTTGTTCTTTGAACTTTGCCTAAAAAAGGCACTATAGGGGTGGCAAGAGCCTTAGCCAGTAACCTGAATCTCAGAGGCGACAGGTGCAGACCCATCTCTGGCAAAGCATCGTGGTCTGTCAATCATGTCGTCCCAGGCAGACAGATACTGGATCCCCTTTGAATGACACCAGAAGCTTAGCCAATTGTTGAAGTCAATCATTTTGTCCTTATATTGTGGTATCATTCTGGGCGAAGGCAGGATGCTACTCAGGGCTAGGGTCATACCTGCTTGGGCCACATGATCCGAGAGCTCTTCCATGTCTCTTTTCATGTAGTCCAGGGAGGTATGTCTCAAGTCATTCACTCCAACACGGACAATGGCAGAATCATATTTGTACTTGCTGTGAAGTGACTTGAGTGCATGCGTTATGTGGCGGATCCTGGCACCCGACAGGCAGCTGACTGTAATTTTCTCCTTGTTCAACCTGGTGAGAGAGACATCAGTGTGCCAGACTATAGAGTCACCTATGACTAAAGTATTAGGTACATTGTCTTGCCTTAGGGGCTGGTGCTGGGTGGCACCACAGGTGTTTTGAGCTATGTGACACTGGTTGTGACTGGTGTTTGTTTGCGTTTCAGCTTCAGAGGTCCTTGTTGCTTGGGCAGGTTACAGTTAAGGGCCTCTGCATATGTGGATTTAGTGTTGCTATATGTGGGTGTTGGTGGTGTGGGTTTAGAAGGGCTATGTGTTGCTTGAGGTGTAGTGTGGGTGTTAACCTTCTCCTCTTGACTGTCTAGCACAATCTTGGGTGGAGAGAGCTTTGCTTCCATTTTGGCTATGTAAGTGCATCTCTCACAGGTTGTAGTGTGGGGTGGTAGGAGGAGAGGGTTGTCTGTGTACATGAGGCAATTGCTGCATTGCCCCAGTATGCCCAGATTCACCAGGTGGACAGGAGAAATCACCGGAAGCTGACCCTTGGACATGCCTGGTTTGATACTTTTTTTATTTTTTGTAAAGTACAGGAGCTGTTTTCCCTTACCTTAGCAAGGTACTTTGCAGTTATGGGCTGTTTAGTGCCTACTATTATTTTCTCCTTATTAACAAGGAGAGTTGAGTGCTTGTATCAGTTTAAGGCTTCCTAGTGCTTTCCAGCAGGTATTAGAGAAAGTGCTAGTCAAAGGGATGCTTAAAAGTAAGATGAAAAAAAATGCACACTACAGTGTGCACTAGAGAAGGTAGACGTGAAAGTAGGTAACTTAAGTTTTACCTGTTTAAAAAGTTAAGGTTTAGTGGAGAGTTACTATTTTTAAAACAGCAAGATGGGTTGAAAGGGGTGGTCACTTTTGTATTCTGGTACTATGGAATACAGTAGGATGGCCAATAAATTTAAATAGTTGAAGGGGAGGGTTTTTTGATTTAGTGATTACTCACCCAAGCCACTGAAAGTAGAGAGGAAATGAGATATGTGGTCAGATTAACATAAGAGGCAGGCAACTAGAAAGACAGTGGTATTTAACAAGACAACTATGACTGGTTGGGAGGGCGGGAAAAAAAATTCTGCCCGACTCAGCTCTGGGTTTGACATAGCTTTATATGTTAGGCAGCTCTGGGTTTGACATAGCTTTATATGTTAAGCAGAAATCACCTCAGAGTAGGCAATATGCTACGGAGTAAAGCTGGAGTTTTTTGAGGCGGTCAGTGTAGGGCATTTGTTTGAGGCCAGTAATCCTCTTTGTGAGGTACTTCTGTGGCCTTTCCGGCTGCTGCAGATGTCTTGGGAGGTACATTCCAAAAGGGGCATTGTACTCTATAATGGGTCTAATGAGTGCTGAGTAGAAAGGAACAATTACCTCTTTTTTTCCTGGATGAGAACCCTTTTATGATGAGGTGTGCCACTTAGAAGGACTTCCTGACTACTGTGACAATGTGACAATCAAAGGAGAGACTACTCTCCACCTGGGTCCCAAGGTCTCTTATCACACATTCGGTGTTAAGTAGATTGCTGCCTATGTGGTAGTTCATGGGTACAGAGTTTTTACCAAAGGGGATGACACTGCACTTCTTGGCATTGAGCTTGAGGCCATGGCTCTGACACCAGGCATCTGTCTCAGCGAGGCCCTTCTGTAGGATGTCCACATCATTTGGGGACTTGACTATGGCTACTAGTTTGTATCTTCTGCGAACATGGTTAGCCAGAGTCCCTCTGTGTTAGCCTGTACTTCAGAGAAGTAGATACCAAACAGGAGAGGTCCAAGGATGGAACCCTGTGGTACTCCACACTTGTCACTGCTTTGAGGTTCAGATTTGGAGTCTGCAACTTTTACAGTGTGGGTTCCGTCAGTGAGCCAGTTGGAAACCCATCTTGTGACATAGGGATTTATACCTAGTTTAGTGAGTTTAGCTACAATTCCAGAATGGGGGACGGTGTTGAAAGCCTTGGTGAGATCAAGATAGGCTGTGTGAACCACCTTACCCTCATCTACGGCTTTGGTGACTACCTCAAAGAAGTCAATCAGGTTCAGGAGGCATGGATCTGCCTTTCACAAACCCGAACTGGGTGGGATCCAGAGTTTGGAGGTTACCAATGTCTTTGTTTATGAATTCCATGATGATACGTTCCATGGCCTTGCAGACCAGGCTCATCAGTCTAATAGGTCGATAGTTCCTGGTATCAGTGGTGGCTCCCCCTTTGTGGAGTGGGATAACTGTTGCTGTGCGTCATTCAGTGGGCACAAAGCCAGATTCAAGGCTATTATTGAACATGGTGCTTAAGTGGGGAGCCAGTTCATTCTGAAGTTCATGTAAAACACAGCCTGGGATGTTGTCTGGTCCCATAGATGCTGTGTTTTTGGCTTTAGAGAGTGCAGCTTTTACCTGTGTAGTTGCAATTACAGGGATTCAGCATTCTTCCTGTACAGATATGGGGGTGTTAAAGTTAGCACTGAACCTATCTGCCAGGATGTTGGCAATATCAGTTGGTTCTGTAATTTTCATGTCGTTGTGCTGTAACTCAGAGTAGATCTGGGTGTTGCCATCGAGATTCCTGACATAGCTATAGAATGCTTTGTGGTTGTCCTTAGAATTAGTGGCAATTTTGTTTTCGTAGCTAGCTTTGGAGGATCTTATAAGGGATCTCAGCTTCTTACTGAGGCTGACCAGGGAGCTCCTCCACTCATGGGATTTTACTCTCTTTTGCAACAGTTTCTTCCTTCTGTTGTACAGTTTGTTTATGGCAGGGGACCACCAGATTGGCTTCCTTTTTTTGGAGGATAGTGTCTTGGTTCTGTTTGGGATAGCACGATCCATGCACTCATGTAAGTGCTTATAGAGTGCATTTGTGTAGGATTCAGCAGTCATAACTGTATTGTCCATCTGCATGGGTGTCATGAAGTTCACCACTTCTGTCTTAAGAAGCATGAAGTTGGCTTTGGAGAAATTTTTTACCATTGTTTCCTTAATGGGGGGTGGGGGCGGGATGTGGATATCAAGGGTGATTAGCTTCTGGTCGGATCGGACCAGGTGTGGAACACCGGTCACTCATGTTGTTAATGACTAGGTCTAGGATATTGTTGCCCCTGGTGGGGGTGTGGATAAGTTGATCCAGGGCATTGGAGTTTATGAATTCCAGACAGCATTGAGCTAAGGAGTTGGTACACGAGTAGTTTTCCCAGTTAATGGTGGGGTAGTTGAAGTTGCCCATTATTAGGGTGTCTGGTTGAACCCTAATATTTTCCAGTACATTGGTGACACTGTGGCCACTCCTGAAAGCCTGGCTGTTTGCTCAACATTACCATTTGTATTACTATTAATTTCACTCAGTATAACTGGGTACTCTTGCAAGAGCCTTAGAGTATCTGGCTTTGGGATATCTGGTGGTAGTGTAGCTACCTTATAAGTCTGGGCAGAAAGAGGCATAGCTAGAAAATCTGTGCCAGCCTTTCCCTGGTGTGTGTGTGTGTGTGTGTGTGTGTGTGTGTGTGTGTGTGTGTGTGTGTGTGTGTGTGTGTGCTACTTGAGCAGGGACAAGAAGCACTGGTTTCACAGACAGGGTGCTAGAGGGCTTGGACACTTGGCTGAGGACTCATTCCTACAGCTGTGCCAGTAGACAGCCTGGCTGGGGACCTGGAGGGAAACAGATAGAGAAACCCAGTCCCCAGACTGAATGTGTTCCTTGTGTGCTCTTAAGGGAAATTGTGCTTGATGCAGATAGCTACATCTGAAAATACTGGGTGCATTCATTTTTGTTCCACATGAACATCCCTCTCCAGTGTCAGTGGTGAGGATTCAGGCTCCTTGATTACTGACCTAGAGTGGAGACGTCACAGAGGCTATACTGAAGAATTAATTTTACCAATAGTGGATGCGGTAATTTTGAAAAGGATTCAGTGGGAATATGTCCCACTGCTAGGGATGAACAATTTTAATGTTGTGGAAATTTTAAATAAAAAACAAGATGGCTTTGAAAAAGCAATGGTGATAACTTTTATGAGTAGTTTACAGGATTTAATGACTGTAACATGCGATAATTGGTATTTCATATCTAGTGATAACATTTAAGGGACAGATCGGTAGTATCCCTAAATTTATTTTTAAAAGGAACAGAAATATTAAGGGTATACTAGAAAAAGGGAGCAAGACAACATTCAATATGGAAAGGAACAGTAGGAAAGGTACATGGAAATGTGGCAGATGCCTACAATGCCCCTATATCATTGTGGCTGAATCTTTAACACTACAAAATATTTATGTATACATATAGAGCCATGGATATTACAACTGTAATTCAGTAGGCGTGGTATACTAAAACAGCTTGCTGGGCATGTTCTCGTTATTATTTGGGTAAAACTAGTAGGGCTCTGTGTACAAGGATTTAAGAAACTTTGTAAAACATGAAGAGGGAAGATTTAAACAGTGCCCTAGTGAAACATAAGCGATCGTGTGACAATTTTAATGGACAGAAATTTCTAGTGTTGGAAAAAATTGAAAGAGGTTCAAAAGGAGAACCATGGCATAAAATAATAGAAGAAATGGAGTTGAGATGGCAGCTTAGGTTAAATGCAGCAAGATTTCCAGGTTTGAATGTCATGGTATCTTTAAAACGTGTATTGCAAAGATTATGTAATAAGCTATAGAAGTGAGTTAACAGGTCTGTATCATACTACTGAAGGTTCATTACAGAGAACCTTTGTTCATCGAACCTTAAAAAGCCAATGTTCAGCAGCTCAACAAATTACTTTCCCAGGGAAAGTAATGACTTGCCCAGCATCAAACATTTGCTCTTTTCCCCACTGTAGTGAGATTTCAGAGATGGTATATATAGTTAGGGGCATGTGGGGGGCACAGCGCCCCATTTGGGTGGGTTTAAAATACCATGCTTTGTGTGACAGTCCGAATGCTGCGCAAGTCTTTACTTTAAGCAATCAAAAAGGATCAACACTAAGGTTAACCAAGTCTGCAGGCTGCAGAATACAGAACAAGAAAACAACCACCGACTACGGAAATGCCCAGATAAAAGACTATTATAAAGAAAAAACAAAATGCAAAGCTTTCAGGTTCAAAAAGACCCTTCTTAAGTAATTCAGTATAACATTAATCAATTCTTTCTCTTATAAAACCTCATGCAGTCATGTGACACAATCCATGCACCATTTAAAGCAACAATACTGCAATAATAATAATAATTACTCAAATACATTTCATCTAAAAAATATAAAACAGTAAAGACAATTAATGCAGGCACATCTGTTTCTTTAAAATAGGTTTGATACTAGCATGAGCCAGTAGACGTAGGATCCAGTTGTATTCACATATTTCTATTTAAGTTTCCACCTCTCCAATTCCTACACATAACTTGAACGACTCGAAAATTAAAAGCATGGTCAACCCCTTTATCCATGGTATGTTTAGCCAGAGCATTAGTGGGAATCTTTCTACATATTTCAGAATAATGCTCAGTGATGAGTCTTTCAATCTAGAACTACACTTACCAATATAAAATGAGGAACATTTTGTGCAGGTAGTGAGATAAACATTAACTGTATTACAAGTTGCCAAGCAAAAAAAGCTGTATTTCTTCTTCTTTGTCACTGGGTGAACAAAGAAACTTTCACTTATTGCATATTTACAGTTAACACAATTAAGACAGGGATAAGTCTCTACCTTTCCAGATTTAAATTTTTTTACATTAGATGACATACGTTTATAAGATAACTGTCTTTTCAGATTAGAGCATTTCCTATAGCTAAAAGACCGTTTCGAACCAATTGCCTCTTGAAGCTCTGGCATACTTTCAAGGACACTCCAGTTCTTAGTAATTATCTTTTTTACTTGTTCTATATTTCTAGTATAAGTTGTCACATATTGCAATGGTTCTATTTTATATCTGATAGAATTTTGAGAATCCGGACATCATGATTTAAAATAAAGTCTAGCATGATGATGTCTACCATTTACCGCCTGCACTTTAATTTTCTCCAAAAATTCTTTTATAACCCCTTTCCACAAATTTCTCCTGCATTTCATTCATTTGTTCCTCACATTTGACATCATCAGTGTTCAACCTACTAACACGCAAAAACTGGCTCTCCACAATGCCTTTGAAAATATGGGGTGTATGCATGCTCTGTTTATGTGTGTATCTGTTTTTTTTCAGCCATCTTTCTATAAATGCATGTATGAATATCATTATTAATCTTGGCTAATTGTACATCCAAAAACAAATTTCCACATCAGATGAATTAAGTTGAACTGTAAGGAAATCAGTGGTCCCATAAATATATTCAACAAACTCAATTAAATCAAGTTGACTACCTTCCCATATCAGGAAGATATTGCCAACAAAGCACTTGTAGAATAGAATTTTGGATCTATACCTATCAGGAGCCTTATATACAGACACATCTTCCCATTCATTTAAAGTGATACTGGCATATGTGTTGGCAATGGAAGTACCCATTGCCACACCAGAAATTTGGTGGTAAGTTTGTTCAAAAATAAACACATTACTATCAAGGACCATCTCCAAAAATTCACAGATTGTTTCAATTTCTCTGCCATTCATATCTGTGTTGACGCATAAAAAGCTATGTATTGAGTCCACATCCAACAATGTTGGGAATTATCATGAAAAGGGAGTTAATGTCTAAACAGATAAACAGAAAATCAGTCCTTACATTTTTATGCCAGTCATATAACTGTATGTGACTCCTAATTTTAGTTAGATGACCACCAAGAATATTCTGCAAACACAGAGATATAGGCTCAGTGACCCATCCCTTCCGGACACTATCAGTCTCGTGGGGGGATGGGCCAAATCTTTATGTATTTTGTGAAGACCACATAACACTGGAGTCACAGGACAGAGGACACTGAAAATTTAAACAAATTATTCAAAATATCTTGTATTAACTGTAGCATACAGACATAAGGTTTGAGATAAAGGTAGAAACACTAGATACAGTAACTGTCTTAAAGGTTTTACCATAATTTAAAAATTCATACACAATTCAAATAATCAACCTTGTCCATTATTACAGTCCCACCACCCTTGTCAGCTTGTTTGATAATGTCATTATTGCTTTGTAGTCTCAAAGCTCCATGTTCTTCAGATGTTAAATTATAAAAATTTCTTTTTATTTCTGTTCATACAATTGATGAAGGTTGCATTTACAAAGGTTAGAAAATGCCAATATTAACGGGCAACTCGTTGAAATAAATGTACTTGATTTTTTTTATACATTTTAGAGTCTACCAATGAAGAATCCTTAAAAGTTAATTTTGAATTCGGATTCCTCACAAAAAGTTTTAAATCTGTGATGGCATTAATTACAGTGTCCCTATTAGCTGGTATGAACTGCAACCCTTTATCTAGCAACTTAATGTCCGCAGACTTCAAATTTAAACGTGACAGATTCACTATAGCATGACTATCTATCGCCCCTTCTGCTGCGAACTGCCAGTTTGGGGACGGTTGTAACCTCGCCCTCCAGCTCTTCCTAGAGGCCATCCTCTCAAACTGTCCCTGTTGTGTATTTCAACATGTTCCGCTAAACCGTGACACACACATAACACATGTATTATATATATATATATATATATATATATATATATATATATATATAGCTGTGTAAAATCTTATCATAACCATAGATGCCCTTCTCTTCCATGTTACAGTATTCTGTACTCTCTTGGGTCTCCTCCTCTTGCAACCCCAACGTCTGGCCAGTCTTCAAAGTTTGTAGTCACTGCAAGACGTGTGGGATGTCTGATGTGGCTAGACAAGCGTAGGTCATAAAAGTGACGTCTGCACGCACTAGACCTCAGAACTGAGCACGCCAGTCCTAGGACAAGCTATGCAAGTCCTGTGCCATCCAAGAAGGGAAATGTATGTTAAGAGGAGGGGCAGGAGGGAGGGAAGGAATACTGCAACATGGAAGAGAAGGACATCTATGGTTATGGTAAGATTTTACACAACTACTATATGTCCTTCCATTCACATGTTGCAGTATTCTGTATTCTAGGGTGAGTGCCAAACCTCACTGTGAGGAAAAGGGTGGTGGCCTAGAGGAATTCTCTATGAATCCATGGAGGATGGCCCTGGCAAATCCCATCCTGGACCTACAGATTTGGTCTAGTGTGTAATGTTTAGTGAATGTGTGGACAGATGTTCAAGTGACTGCGCCTCTAGAATAGTGGAAGTGTCCAAACCTTTAAAAAAGGCTCCTGAGGAAGCCATAGCCCTAGTGGAGTGTACTTTAACCTTGCATCCTAGTGATTTCCCATGGTGTGCATAGCAGAAGGTAATAGTCCTGGAAATCCAGACTGAAATAGTCTGTTTTGTTACTGCTTTCTCCAGGACCCTGGGGTGGAAGGAGACAAACAACTGGTCAGACTTCTTGATGGATTTAGTCTTGTGCAGGTAGAACCTAAGCTGTCTGTGCACATCAAGGGACTGTAAGGTTCTCTCACTGTCACTTTATGGGTGGGCGAAGAAGGTGGGGGTAGGTGGATGCCTTGGTTTAAGGAAAACTCATTGACCACCGTGGGCATGAAGGATGGGTCGGTCCCAAAGGTTACCCTGTCTTTGTGAAATATGAGAAAGGGGGGGAATGGCCATGAGAGCTTGTAACTCAGACACTCTTCTAGCTGAAGTTAAGGCCACAAGGAGTACTGCTTTCCATGTGCAGTATTTCAGGGAAGCCTTAAATGCTGGTTCAAAGGGGGTTACCGTGAGCTTCTCCAAAACATAATACAGGTCCCATGGAGGACAGATGGGCTTCCTGGGGGGCCTGACATGTAGTACTCCCTTTAAGAACAACTCTGTGGGCAATCTGGAAGCTTGGGGGGGGGGGGTCCGAGGCAGACAAGCTGAAATGGAAGACAGATGAGCCTTGATGGAGGAGTATGCTAATCCTGCCTGTAAGGGTTCGCGCGCAGACAGGACAATACTAAAGGACCTCACTCTGTAATGGGTCCAACTGTCTCTGGAGACACCATATGGAGAATCTTTTCCACTTGGACCCATAAGATTTCCTTGTATTAGGTTTCCTTGCTTCCTGTAGGACTGTGAGCACCATCTTCATTATATAGGTGTCTGTAAGGGATCAGAATTCAATCACCCACAGGATGAGGTGTAGAGACTTGCCAGTGAGGATGGATTAGAGATCCCTTGTCCTGTGTAAGAAGGTCCAGTCTGTGGGGTAACTTGCGGTGATTGCCTTTGGCTAAATGCAGAAGGAGGGGGAAACCATGCTGTCTTGGCCAAAAGGGGGTCAACAGCAAGATTTTCGGTCTGTCCTGCTTTATCTTCAGTAGGACTTTCTGAATAAGAGGGAAGGGGGAAATGCATAAAGAAACATCCCCTTCCAAGAAATTTAAAAGGCATCCATTCCCTTGCCAGAACGTTGGGCAGCCTGTTGCAGAAGGAAGGAAGTTGTCTGTTTGTGGGGGGGAGGCAAACAGATCTGTTTGAGGTGTAACCCCGTCTGTGGACTAGATCCAGGAAAACATCCCTGTGGAACATCCATTTGTAGGACTGTGACATGGACCTGTTCTGTTCCAAAGGGATGTAACTGCCTGAAGTGTTACTCCCTATTTCGTGGCCATCTCCTACACTAGAAAAGCTAGTCTCTGCACAGCAAGTAAGATTTTGTTCCCCCATTTGTTGACACAGCACAGAAATGTAGTGTTGTATGTGAGTAGTTTTAGAGGGCTCTGTTTCAGTCTGGGCTGAGAAGTCTTCAAGGCTAGAAGAATTGCTCTCACCTCTCTTACATTGATGTGCTCATGTTTGTGGGAGTCTGGCCAAGTGCTCTGGACTTTTAGAAGGCCCAAAGTTACTCCCCACCCCTGGTCTAAGGCATCTTTGCACATTTCCTGCATTGGTGGGGGGAGGGGTTGAAGAGATAGGCCTGGGTTGTAGTTCACGTGACACAACCATCACTGAATCTCTTTCTTGAGGAAGGGTAATAGGGGGATTTTGTACTCCAGGGGACGAGAATGCAGAGTCCAAATGGATCTTAGGTAGCACTGAAGCTTCTTTATGTGGAGCCTCACTAATGTTAACATTGAAATAGTGGAAGCCATGTGGTCCAGGAGCCTGAGGTACTGCATGGCAGTCATTTCTTTGGTCTGAAGTACCAAGAGCAGGTGCTATGTTAAGTTTTCCACCTTTTGGGGTGGTAGGAAGGCCTTCATGACATCTGTCTGAATCGTGTACCCTAGGAAGACTTGGTCCTGGGCAGGGGTCAGGTTGGACTTGGGATAGATTATTTGGAAACCCAGTGCCTGCAGGAGGGAAAGGGTTTTCTGCAAGTGGAGCAGCAGGAATTCTTTGCAATCCGCCTGGATGAGCAAATCATCTAGGTAAGGGAAAATCTGGATCCCTTGAGTCTGGTAGCAGGCACATGGTGAAAACTCTTGGTGTTGTAGAGAGACCGAAGGGCAAGGCTGAGAATTGATGGTGAGAAGAGGCCACAGAGAAATGTAGGCGTCTTCTAAAATTGGGCCTTATGGGTATGTGAAGGTAGGCATCCTTGATGTCCAAGGTGGCCGTGAACCCCTGAGGCAAGATCAAAGGGAAGAGAGTTTGTAAGGTGAGCATCCAGAAGGTGGGCACTTGCAGGAAAAGATATAGGTGGGAGAGGTCCAGGATTGGTGTCCAGGGTCCATCTTTTCTTGGGATTAGAAAGAGCCTGGAATAGAAGCCTTATCCCCTTTCTGTCTGTGGAGCAGGCTGGATGGTACCGTGAGGCTGTCTAAAACTGTTTGAAGGAGAGGAAGCCGCTCTTTGTGGGGCTGAGGGATACCCCTGCCAGCTGGAGGAGTGATCCATGTCATAAAGTACCCATTTAGTATTATGGATAAGACGCACTTTTCTGCAGTGATGTGTCTCCATATCTGGAGACAGTGAGAGAGCCTTACTGACAGCGGGATGGAAGGAGGGAGGGTTTCAAGAATGGCAGGTAGTCACAAGCTACCTGCCCTGTCTTGAAACTGAGGCTTCTTTGCTGGTGGTTGTGTAGGTCTGGCAGGAGTGGATTGCTTCCTGGCAGCTTTCCCAGGTCCGGATGGGGGAGCGGAAGCAGAGTGCTTTCTAATAAACTAGGTTTTAGATGGGTAGTTTCTATGAAACATAAGGACAGGAGAGACAAACAAGCATTTTAGATCTTGTAGCTCCTTCCCTTTTTGCTGCTGTCTTAAATAGCTTTACAACTTTGGAGCCAAACAGAACTGAGTTGTCTAAAGGGGCATCAAAGAGCTTTGCCCTGATGTCATCAGGTACTGGCTGAAGTCTTAGCCATGAATATCTTCTGAGGACAGAAGCTGATGCAGTAAATCTAGCAGAGGCCTCAGCAGCATGACAGCTGCACCTAATAGAATGTTTAATGACCTGGGAGGTCAAGGACATGAGGATGGATAGCTGAGCTTTGGCCAGGGAATCAGGGATGTTAGACAACTGTTTAGTGACTTTTTCCAAAAGAGCTAGGGCATATTTGGACATATGGGTCTGATAACCGATTACCCTAAAAGCCAGGGTAGAGGATGTGTAGACCTTCTTGCCCAAATGTTTCACAGCCTTGCTGTCTTTGTACGTAGGGATGAGGGGAGAAAGAAGGAATTTGGATGCTTTGTCTGCAGAGAATGAGATTGTGCCTGGGTCAACTGCAGGGCATTTCACTAGGAATTTAGCTGTCTCAGGAACTTTGTAGAACCTATCAGGCCTGTGGGGAGCAGGGGGCTGTGAGTATGGGTTCAAGGAAGCTGCACTTAAAGCATCAAAGAATGCTGGCAGTACTGGGTGGATAGCTGAAGGAACAGGGGAATCCATCTGGATGAGTTCATAGTACCTTTTCTGTACCTCTGTCATCTCAGATGACTCCCATGTAAAGTGCTCCCTCATCTTAGCTACTCCCCAAAAGTGAGATGATCTGCTGGGGAATCTGCTTCAGCAGATTCTTCCTCTGGGGAGGCACAGCCAAGAGGGGAGGGATGTTGAGAAACATAGGAGAGCGATTCCTCTGAGAAGAACTCAGCGGATGCCTCCTCTTCCACCTGAGAAGAATCTAAAGGCTTGGGGCCTAGGACTTAACACTGGGGGGGTTGATCTGGCAAAGTTACCGAAGCAGCAGGTCTTTAACAGGCTTTGTGAGAAAGCCTGCCAATCTGGTTGACTTTCCACAGTAGGAGAGGTATATTTCCTCTTTTCTTTCTTCAAACAAGGCCTAACAGGCATCTGGACTGGAGTATGCCTTGGGTCAGATAGCAGTGTAATAATGGAGGGATCCGCTCTGGTTGGCCAATGCAAGCTTGGGTTCTCCCTCAGTGTTGGAAGCAGACATATGCAGGGCCTCCATGGATATGCCTTCCGCACAGGGTTCTGCGGCTTTCACATTGGTACCCGCTGTACCCGTTTTTGTGATAACCAATCATTCCTGCAAGCCACTGGCCACAGGTTGAACGTCAGAAGGCAGAGGTGCAGCTATGGTTACAGGCCTTAGGGTCTTGGCCCTTTTCTTGGGTGGCTCAGCGGGCAGATCGGACGGTCCTTCCATGGCAAACGCTTATCGCATGAGACGCTGATTCTCCATGTACATACTTAAGGCATGCAGAGTTTTCAGGACGAAGGCCTGGTGAATGGGGCAGGCCTTATGGTCATGGGATGTCCTAAAAAAAGGAGAGAGAGCTTGTGGGTGCCCTTATGGGGAATCTGATGGCCACACTTGCACTTACCCTTTCTGTATGACATGAACAAGCGCTAGCATGCAATGACACAAAACAATGAGTCACCAACGGGGTACTTATCTCAAAGATCCTAGATCTGATGGCTGGTACGGGAGGAACAGCTGTTCGACTGGTGGCAGAGAAGTTCTGAGGTTTGGTGTATGCAGACGTCACTTTTATGGCCTATACTTGTCTAGCCTTGTCAGACATCCCACGCACCTTGCAGTGACTACAAACTTTTGAAGACTGGTCAGACGTTCGGGAAGCAAGAGGAGGAGACAAAAAAGTACAGAATACTGCAAACATGTGAATAAGGACATATATATATATATATATATATATGTAAACAAAAAACTTCCAGTTGTGGTTAAATCTAAGGTGCACACTATGACCATAAAAACAAGAATACTTTATTGAAAGTTAAGCGCTTTCGTCCCTATTACATAAGGGACGTCTTCAGAACAAACAAAAAATCTAAACATCCCAATGCTTAGAAGCACAATTAATGAATCACATGACCCACTCAACCATTCATTCCCTGTCATTTTCTGTGATATAATCTAAAAAATACATCCATATGAAAACTTTGCTTTGTATATACTGGCTGTTTATACAAGTAGACATTACTATGTAGGGAAAACAGACAGAAGTCTCTGTAAGAGAATTTACGAACACAACTACGCTATTCAACAAACATTTTTTTAACATAAAAATTTGAATAATGCCCTGTACAAACAGTATTAGTTGTCCCTCTTTTAAAAAGTTTCATTCTGGTATCTTAGAATTAGTAACTAAAGCCCGGGGGGGGGGGGGGTTGGGAGAATGAATTGGCACTTAGGGAGTTAAACTGGCAGATTAGGTTAAATGCAACTACGCTATAAGGGTTAAATGAATCAGAGAACCTTATGCCTGTTTTGAAAAAGAGGGCATGTGATATATCAACTCCCACTTAAACTACATTACATTTAAAATATGGATAGAGAATATATATCCTTTTTGTATTAAGAGTTCACATAGGTGGACAGATGTATATGAATTACTTTACGGTTTCCAGCCATAATTTTTATTACTTCTTACCATTATTTTGAGATTGAATGGTATTTTTTTTACAAAAAGCTTTTCAGAAAAAGTTTTATTCAGAATATGCATTTTATTTAACTTAGAATTACATTGTTGTATAATAAAGCAGAGTTTTCATATGGATATATTTTTTAGATTATGTCACACAACATGACAATCATGTGGGGGGTGCATGGGGGCTTGCCCCCCTGCTAGCACTGTTTATTTATTTATTTTTTGATTATTTTTTTTTCACATTTTCGAACATTCAAATGTTCGATCCTATCGTCTCAGCTATATGAAAGTCGAACATTTGGATGTTTGATTATGTGAAGTACACCTATATATATATATATATATATATATATATATATATATATATATATATATATATATATATATGTATGTATTTGTGTGCGTGTGTGTGTATGTATATATATATATCTGTGTATATACACATATACATACATACATACATATGTCCAAGCTAGAGTTTTCACTTTGTGATACCTTAAGCATCCTGTAATGGAAGCACATGGGATATATGCAAATTAACCCTTAAGAACATCAAGCGTTTCAGCTACATTGCTTCTGTATATCCACAACGTTTAAGTCTTTATAGTTACATTCAGGACAATAAAGCCAAACCTCACTAGCTGTGGACATGCATGTTTTGGCCTTTTCATTATCATTATAGCTATCAACCTTCCGTCTCCGAAATGAGGAAAAGTAGCCCTTATAATGTGGAACAAATTGGTAAAACGTGGAACACATACTAACAACTTCAACTAGGAAGGTCACAAGGTCACAGGATGGTTAAAATATACTGGTTTTACTCAAAGAAGATCTTTTAATGAACTAATGATTCTTTTCTATTCACCATGGATATCAGTTAAAAAAATTCTTAACATTGAATGTGTGACAGAGTCTTTCAATGTGGAACTTTGAGGTACATGAACTTTTTAAGACCCCGAATGAGGTAGGTTCCTCATGAGGTACACTTGAGAGGTATGGCACATCAGCACAGCATAAGTGGGTAATTTGGCTATACTTCAAAAACATAGGGTCTTTAAACCTAGTTGATGCCAATAAAGATCAAGATGCCTGCAACAAATCCCAACTAACAAAAGGTAAAAAGGTCACATATTCAGTGAAATAATGCAATAAAAACCCAGCCAAGCTAATGTTTTCAATGTGTGAAATCTTAAACTTCCTGCAACTGAGACTCATGAGATACATGCAAATGACTCCTTAAGGACATTAAGTGCAATAAAAATTAAAATCATGCAAAAAGCTGAAGCATGCATGTGCACAGCTTTATTTACTTATTTATTTAGGTTTGGCTTTATTGGCCTGCAAGTAACCATAAAGACTTAAAAAGTAAAAAACTCATGAACTTCAGAAGCCATGAAGCTAAAACACTTGATGACTTGAAGGGGTCATCTGCATGAATCCCATGGGCCTCCACGACAGGAAGTTTAAATACCACAGAATGAAAACTTTAGTTAGCATGGCTGGGTTTTTCTTGCAGTTTTTACTGAATGGTTTGTCTGTGTGACCTTTCTAACCTTTGTTTTTTTTTACATGCATCTCTCTCTCTCATATATATATATATATATATATATATATATATATATATATATATATATATATATATATATATATACACACATACACACATATACACACACACACACACATAGAGATTTAAACTCTTATTAGCCTCTACCCTTAAGGTGCTTCAAGTCCTGTAACTCCTTCTCCTTCTGTTGCAGAGTTTTGAATAACTCAGCCAATCCAGAGGCGCGTCCAATAGTTTTGCCTTAATGTCATCAGGTAAGGGCTGTAACATTAACCAGGAATACCTTCTCAGGACAGAGGCAGATGCAGCAGATCTGGCAGAAGCTTCAGCAGCATCATAGCTGCATCTAATGGAATGCCTTTTGACCTTTGAAGACAGACATAGGAGGCTGGATATCTGTGCCTTGGCAGGAGTGTCAGGGATCTCAAACAAAAGCTTAGTGGCCTGGACTAACAGGGTTAGGGCATATTTTGACATAGGAGTTTGGCAATTTACTGCCCTGAATGCCAGTGTAACGGAGGTATAATCCTTTTTCCTAGAGGCACTCCATGGCCTTACTGTCCTCATCTGCAGGGAGAGCTGAGGTGGAGGGAAGCAATTTTGAAGGCTTATCAGCTGAAACTGACTCAGTGCCAGGGTCTGCAACAGGGCATTTCATTAGAAATTTGGCTCGCTCAGGGACCTTGTAGAATCTGTCAGGCCTTTGAGGGGCAAGGGGCTGTAAATCAGGGTTCATACAGGCTGCATTTAAAGCATCCAAAAATGCTGGCAAGACTGGAGGGACAGCTGAAGGAACAGGAGTGTCCATTTGGAGAAGTTCGTAATACATTTTCTGTACCTCTGACATCTCAGTGAAATCCCACTTTAAGAACGCGCTCATTTTGCAAATGTCTCCCCAAAGGAGAAGTCTTCACCTGGAGAGTCTATCTCAGCAGAATCCTCCTCTGGGGAGGCACAACCAAGGGGAGATAGCAACTGAGACACACAGGACAGAGAGTCTTCTGAAGAGGAGTCAGAGGAATCCTCAGTTTCAGGCTGAGGAATATCTTGAGCCTGGGGCCTAGGACTAATTAAGGGGGGAGCCACTGAGGAGGATGAGGGTGTAGCAGGCCTAAGAACCATGAAAACATTGAAGAGACTCTGAGAAAAGGCCTGCTAGTTTGGTTGGCTCTCTGCAGGAGGAGAAACGTGCTTAGTCTTCTGTTATCTTTTCAGGGAAGGCCTAGAGGGCATAGTGCCCAAAGGTAGGTCTAGGCACACCAGACTCTGTAGCAGTGGAAGGATCTGGCTGGAAGGCCGGTACAAGCCAAGGTTCCCCCTCAATGTCGGTAGCCAACATCTGCGTTACCTCCATGAATGTGCCTATCACTCTGGGTTCTGGGGCTTCCCCAATGGTACCCCCTATACCCATACCGGCAGTTTCTGAATATTCCTCCAGGCTAACGTTGGCCACAGGAGGGACGTCAGGTGGAGAAGGTGCAGCAACAGATTCAGGTCTAACATCTTTGGGTTTTTTCTTAGGTGGCTCAGCAGGCTGACTAGATGGCCCCACCACAGCTAATGCTAAAAGTTTAAGATGCTGATTCTCCAAATAAATGCTGAGGGTGTGCAAATGGCTGCGAAGGGGGACAAAGGCCTGACAGATCGTGCAGGTCTTCTGGTCATGTGTACTCCCTAAACAGAAAAGACAAAGCTTGTGGGCATCCTTATGGGGGATCTGACGACCGCAACTACACTTTCCCTTCCTGGATGACATGAACCTAAACAGGCATGCAGTGACCCAAAAGAACAAAATGTCCCCAATGGGGTACTTATCTTAGAAACTGATTATCTGACTGCCGGTGTGGCAGGAACAGCTGACGTTTGACTTACAGCAGAGAAGTTCTGAGGTATGGTACGTCATTTTTATGGCTCATGTTCCCTTACCCAACATCAGACGTCCTGCGTACGTTGCAGTGACTAGAAGCTTTTGCGTACTGGACGGATGTTTGGGTAGCAAGAGAGGATAACCCAAGAGTTTGAATACTGCAACATGAGAATAGGAGGACATCTGCGTTTATTAGAGTCCCTCCCTTTAAGAATGAAGCTTTAAATAGATGGCATATATACCAGGATGACTCTTTATGGACTCTGTGAAGGCCTGGGAGCCGAAGCGCTAAGTGCAATAAATATTTTTTATCAGCATTTCTCTGTGATTGTGGCTGTTGTCACTAGTAGTATTATTTATGAATCTTTATGCATGTCTGCTCAAAATACTTTCAAAGTTAACTTTTTTGATAAGGAAATTTTCCTCTATTAACAGACTGGTACTGACACACCTTAGTCCAGGACAGCTGCTGTTGGCAGCAGACTTGGTTACAGATCTATTGTATATGCTGAGAAAGACTGACTCAGTACAAGTTCATTTACACTGTCTTCTCTCTCGTATATAAAATATTCATATTATGCACAATGCTGCCACTAAAGAAAACCACCAACACTGCAGGCTTACTTACAGTAACCACATGCATTTTCAATGTAAAAAAACACTGAGCAAAGTACTGTGGCCAGCTAATGTATAGGTCATCAGTGTTATGTACCTATTCTTCAACCACAATTGTTTACTATTAACCAGTGCACAAGCTGTGAAGCACAGTCCAACAACACACTTTCAGAAATACACACCAGCTGCCTCAAGGATGAAAAAGCAAGTACTCCTATGAAACACAAGTCACATGGGAGAGAGTGACAGGCTTGCAAGTCTGTGGTGAAGACAGCAGCTACCTTCAGAGTCTACTCCTTGCCAAAGTACACATAAATCACACAAAAAGAGCGAACTGGAGAGATTTATGGTTCAATTACACTGTGGTCCATCACAGTCTATGTCCCTGCAACCCCATAATTAAGAAGCTAAATTTATCTAACACTTTTGAGCAAGAAACTTTGTCCTACAACAACTCAATCCTTAGAGCCACTACCTTCCACTCTCACTGGTCAAGGCAGCATTGCTGAACCCTTGCCAGCAAACCTACAGACAAAGCTGTTTTTTAACACCTTGTTTACAAAGATGCAAAGGGTTTAAAAAGAAATCAGTGCCATATTTTCTTTGAGGTCAAAGTGGTGGTTGCTGTTTTAAACATTCTGACTTCATACAGTGCTCCTTTCTCTGACTCTAAAATAAGAAAATTAACTTATTCCACACAGAAATGGAACCATTTTAAAATAAATGTCGTGCTTCACAAAAGGCATAACATAGACTGAACAAGTCTACTGTACCTTCACTGGCACAAAACCAACAATGTATTACTATCATACATTTCTGCTCAGTTTCCCCAACTATTGTCAGCCTTTGCACTGAGCTAGTATCAGTATACTTTCTTAACTTTAAAAGATATTCAAGTCTATCATAGGATGCTGTTTTCATAAATACAGTAGTTGAGCCATTAGAAGGATCCTGCTTTGCAAGTCACTAACTAGCCTTGCTGGCACTTGATTCAACAACATTCCCGAGTCCAAACATACAAACCAATGCATATTCAGTTAAAATATATTCACTTTAATTTTTCCTTCTGTAGGTATACTATATAATGTACTGCTAGACTGGTATCTGGAATGGTGACTTCCATTTGTGAAAAGGGAAAC
Source organism: Protopterus annectens (assembly GCF_019279795.1). Taxonomy (NCBI): domain Eukaryota; kingdom Metazoa; phylum Chordata; order Ceratodontiformes; family Protopteridae; genus Protopterus; species Protopterus annectens. The sequence continues at coordinate 1,909,822,155 of NC_056737.1, forward strand.
AAGTGTGTGTTCCAGTTAAGGGTTCATATTCCTCAGCCACTAAGGACAGCCCACTGTGCTCAACAGGAGCATTGTCTTTGGAACTGCCTGCCTGAATGGCTTAGGATGATCCTTGACACTTCAAGTTGTAACTAAAAACTTATCTATGACCTATTTTTGAGTATTAATCTCACCTTAATTTCTTACTCAATATCCTTGTTAATGTCTTATGCTGCTGCCATTTGCTTCATTTTTGTTTTACTGTTGAAATAGTGCTAAACCAATAAGCACTTAAACTTGAATTCAATAGGAAAACTTATACTAGAGTGATGGAAGAAGACCATCCAACACTCATGCCTCTGACTCAGGAAAAGCAATGCAGATTACATCCTACCCATAGAAGAGTAAACATGCTTTTGTCCTTTATTAAATAATGGGGGGGGGGGGTATGGCACGTTGGCACCACAGTCAACATGTGCTTTATTGAACTGGAAAAAGGCAAATGACAGCATATCATGGAATGTACTGTAGAAAAAACTGCAACAGTAATGCACCCTGGGGACACTGCTAAGTCTCATTTGATCACTGCAGTTCAAACAAGCTCCACTGGCAGAAAGAATAAAGCTCAGACTACAACCTGAGTTCAAATGGTGGAAGGGATAACTGTGAAAGTTGGCATGACATGACAGAGGAATGATGGAACTCTCACAGCTCACCTTTCTTTAAGAAGGAGGGGGTGGGCATATGTCCAAATGTTCATCTCCAAGGTAGAATCCCTGACGGAAATCAGATATCATGTGGGGTGCTGGCTTTAAAGGGGATACATCAGTCTTGAGGGGTCATATAATTCACAGAAAGTGAGAGATGTACTCACCGGTATGCCCACTGCATACAGGGGACATGTGCAGTGGGGTTAGGGACTCATACAGAAAAAAACAATACCCTGACAGATGCCTGGATGATGGTCCTATAATCAGCTACTGCACCAAGGGAACAAGTAAGCTGGCAGCAGCTCTTGCCCTACCAGGGGTAATTACACTGTAGGAGTTGATATTTCTTAGGGACTGTGGCCCAAAATGAAACAAAATATAACGTTGCAATGACAAATTACATCTACATGTTCTGCACTAGATCAAATACATCCTTGGTGGGTAAAGGATTCCAAAAAGGCTGTGTCTTGTCCCCTCCCGATACATCTGTTCAGCCTATTTCATGGTCAGGATATCAAAATACATCCTAAATTTGGGGAGCATCCAGTCTGTAGCTGTGCTCCAAATTGACACACTCCTCTGCTCATATGTGAGACAGTGCATGCAGGTAAGCAAGTTATATTATGGTCATTTCTAGATTATATTAAAGTTAATAACTTGAAACATTTCTACAGATAGTTCTTAAAATCGTCTGTGTGAATGTTTAAAGTTAACATTTAAGGCTTGCAAGAAAAAGTTTAGAGAACATAGGAGAAAAGCAAAAGGCCGTTTGAGCGATTCAATGCCAAATCAAGCAATTAATAGGTAGGTAAGTGCATGTCAAATTACTGTTTTTGAAATGCTGAGAGATACTCAGCACTCTGCTTGAAGATAAGGGAATTTGGTAGACACACCAGGAATGTACTACGGCAGAAAAATGGGTACAAAGGGTGATATTATCTAGGCAGCAGGGTACAACTACTCAAGACAGGTTTATCAACCATTATAGATGGGAATAAGGGAACTCGGGGCAACAGTCTCAGGAGCTTCCACAGGTCGAGGGAGGAACTGTTGAATCCAATACATTTCATGATCTTGGGGTTAGATACTGCTAGTCTAGCCAAGTGGATTTCGATGGTCTAGATTTCCACTGTGACACGTTCTGGAACAAAATCTAAATCAGGGAGCTAAGAAGTGGCACTGTGGTAGTGGTGGATTGTCTTGTGACAGCTGCTCCAAACTACTACTACAATGGCCTGTATTCTATCCTGTTAAGGGAAAAGATACAACTGTAACTACAAATAACTTCTTTTAAGTCTGTAGTTGTTAAAGGGGAGCATTATTTACCCTATCAGTCAACTCTAATTAGAGCCACAAGAAAGACATTTTAAAGTACTACTGTCCACTACTTATTTGGGACTAAAAAGAGGCCATGGAAGCCAGCAAGTGGCAGTGTCAGATATGTTGTGTGTTAATAGACAGTCATTCTGATGATACAGTACCTTGAGTATATGTAATAATAGGCAGACAGACAAGGAGGCAATTATTGACGAAGGGTGACTGGAAGAGACCCATACAGTATCCACACCTCATCAGAGTCTGGTGAGATGGTTATTTCAGGGAAAGAGTTAATCAGTAACACAGAGTCAAATTATGACTTACAGCTGTGGAAAGGTAGTGGTATGCCTTTGGTATAGGTTACTTCAGTAGAAAAGTTAGATCATACCTAGAAGCCTAAAACAAAGCCACAGCTGGCAAAAATACCAAGCTTCCTTTAAAAAGAGAACTTGAAGGATCACAAAGGAAGAGCTGAAATAGATACAACTCCCAGATACCACCTTACAGGAACTACGGGAGGTAGCTATGGAGGGTCCTAATTCTTAAGGGAAACGGGAGTCTGTATACTGGAACAAGTGGTGAATGGATTCCTGAAAAGGGGTTAGAAGGAAGTGTGGTACAGCATCTGGGAGTCACAAAGGCTAAGTATCAGGTATTTTTTGCTACAACCCATGACATTCATTTTTTTTTTTCAAAGCCACGCAGACAAAGTACACCAAAAGAAGGTTTATGTTAAATATCTATTAGTCAGGTAATGCAAAAGTTGTTGGCAAGTACTGTAAGACATGTGAATAATGCTAGTAACTTGGCAAGACATGAGAAAAAGAAGACAAATTCAAGGCTGTTTGGTCCCACTACCTGTTACTTAAGAATTGTTTCAGAGGGTAGACATGAACACTGCGACGCAGGTTTGTATCCAAGAGAAAGGAGTAAAAAGCTGTACATCTTGGTGGTGGTTGAATATATTACTAAGAACCCTGAGGTGGTGACCAGGTGGAAAAGTTGTCAAATGCTCTGTTAGAAGTTAAACTCTTAAGATCAAGTTCAAAGCATTTATGGACCAGTTTAAGAGAAAGTATGACAAAATACCTGCCCCCCCCCCCATCTTCCTTCAACATACAGAGAACTGCCCCAAGAAGCCACAGATTTTTCATAATCTGATTTACCTTATGTTAGAGTGAGGACGATTCTTGAATTAATTCACAAGTGGGACAGTGAATGTTATTCTCACAAGGAATCTGTCCTGGAGTATATTTTAAATTTCAGCAACAGGTTAAGACCATGGGACTGGTGCAGGTGTATGTAGCACAAGATTAACAGCATCAAAAGCCCTGGAATGACTGGACAAGTACTGCAGAGATGAGAAAAGTATACGGCAAGGTGGGGAATAGAAATAAATAAAATAAATCAAAGCAGTTTAAAATACATGATTTTTAGACAGAAAGATGACATAAAAGGGGAAAAAAAGGTGCCACTGTTTTAATAAGGTGGTTAAGCTGGAAGGATGCAAGATGAGAAACAATGTGGAATAATAGGAGGGACAGATGGATGAAGGCCAATAAAACGTTATGAGAGTAGCTGAACAGCGAGAGATGTGTATAAGAAAGAGAAAATGGAAGTTACATAAATTGTTAAGCGAGGAGACTAGGGAATTGGTAAACAATTGTAACAGAAAAAGTGGACATCATCTTGGGATAGGTAAAGGTGGACACTGCTTCAGGACCTGAAGGAATAGTGTACGATTTTTAAGAAAAAATAAGTCTGAGTCAGTAGATTTCTTTAAAGGTATTAAATATGGATAAGGGAAGGACTGGCAAAGGAGAGAAAATCTTAAGGTATAGCATTTATATAAAAAATGGAAAAATAGAGGAGATTAGGAACTGGAGGCTGATAAACTATTAGATTCCAAGATTTTGTTTGAAAATACTGCAAGAAAGACGGGATGGTGTTGGACAGTGTATAATGAATGCATGTTTGGGCTAAAGGGAAGGGAGTAAGGGATATTTTTGTTAGAAAAGTGATATATAGTACTAGAAGTAGAAAGTAGGGGGCAAAGTTACTGTTATGTAATGTATAGAAGGTGTATGATTCGGGGATGGGGGGCATCATGGATTGTGAGGTGCATCAGAAAGTAAGCTCTTAGTTGTAGGATTAGGAAGAAATATATTAGAGGTTAATTGTTTGGATGGGAGAAAGAATAAAGGCAGACAGCGGAGTTAAACAAGGATGTCCCCCGAGTAGGAAACTATATGGGTTAATAATGAATGCAGTGATAGAAGAATGCAGGGAGAAACTGGAGGAGGAATGGTGGGACATATCCGAAGGACTGAAAACACTTCTGTTTCTGACTTATGCAGATGACATAGTGCTGGCTGCTAGTAATAAAACATGAATGAGAGAAGTGATAAAATAATTGATGGGAAGTGTAAAGTTACAGGAAGTAGGATTACAAAGACAAAATAGTAAAAGACATGGAAATATGGTTAACATAGGGGATGTATCTTTTGAGACAGGAAATAATCCACTTAGGGATTTGGATTACGAAAATACAGGGAGCTAGATCACTGGAATGCCACGTTAGAGAAAATAATGAAAATTGTTGCTGTATGGAAAGTATTTAAAATATGTTACAGGAAAAAGCTTTATTTAATTTATTCTGTTTTGAAAAGTATGCTGGGTTATTTGGGGGTACATTTTCCTAAAGAAAAGGAGAAAGTACTATATAAAAATATTTAAGGGGGTCAAGGGTGAGCCCAACTAAAAAGGGGATATTATATTGAAAGAAAGAAAGATTGTGGTTAATTAACCTAATATTGAGTTTAAGTTCTTTAAACTTGCATTGGATATTGGAGAATACAGGAAAAACAGAATTTAGTGGTGGAGTCAATAAGGAGGAAGTACAGGAAGGATTAATAATAAGGAAAAGGAAAACAGTTTATATGAATAAGATAGTGGCAGAGTATGTGTTAAAGATAAAATTGGAGAAATTAAAAATTGGGGAGGGGGTACAGGAAAAAAGATGTATGTGATATGAAAGAAAAATAAATAATTCTGAGATACCATGGGAAAAGATGAGTAAGGATAGGAAAAAGGAGATTAAGTTTAAGGATGCTCATGAAATCCAGGGTTGTTTAGAGGTTGACGCTAGGTAGGTTACCATCAAAAGGTCAGATGAAGTATAAGGAGTTATACAAAAGATTATGCGCTAGCTGTAAAGTCAAAGATGATGTGAAATTTGTATTGGAAGTAGGTGGTTTTCAGGAAGAAAGTTTTGTTAAATTTAGAAATAAAGGGTTTCAGGAATGTATGTTTAGAGAAATTAAAGCATAGCACATACAAAACAAATGTGTAACAAAAAAAAAAAAAACTAAACCGAGTTACATAAGACTGCAGTAAGCAGAAAGTGCGTGTATCAGTATAAGTAGATACAAGGAGATTTTGTATAATAAGCTCTGGGACTGTTATTTAATTCTAACAAAACTTTGTATATGGATATAGAGAAAAGGACGTGAGGGGGATTTTCAGATAGTGTGTTATGAATGAGGTTAATGTTTGTTTTGTGTGTTTAAAGAACTGACCGACAATTGTGTCAAAATGGTGTAAATAATACCTAATATGTGCAAATAACATTGCTGATAAAGCCCCCCTACTCTTTTCAGTAATTGCAACTGGATCTTTTACATCTGTCTGTACAACCACCAGCACATGGCACCTCACTTAATGTCTCATCCAAAGGATGACACACTCAACAGCACATCATCCTCCTTATACTGCACTGCAGTATTAGTAATGGAAATTTAATCTAAGTTCCTGGGATAAGACTAGAAGCCCAAGTCTTTGATCTTCCAGTATCCAAAGTGAGTGTGCTACCTGTTCAGCCATCGCAAATGTACCCTTATGGTTTGATGTTTGGACAGAGAACCTTGTCTTTTCTTCTTAAGATACTTTCAGGACAAAATTGCATGCTTACTGTAAGGGCTCAGGCTATACTCACTTTAGCTGAAGCAGGGATTTTTATTTACCAAGAGGACACTTGAGTACGACTGAGGTGTTACATACTGAGTCTGTACAAGATTATATCATGAAATCTGAGATGGTGGCAGAGAGAGATGGGCATTCATGTAGGTATTTCCTGTGCAGAGGTATGGTTCATAGAAGGGAGTAGCCCATGGATGTAGCAGAGTACAGTACAGGATATTATGGGGGTAGGTCATAAATGAAAAAAATCACCCAGTGGAACATCACCCCCTCCAAGAAACCCTTAGTGCAGGGGCAGTAGGAGAGCCTGGTATATCCTGTGATGGACAGAGGCACTCAGGTAGCCAAAAACAATGAAGCAGATGAGAGTATTATGTCATGCAACATAAATGGTCTTGGAATCCTAAAAAAAAGAACCAGATAATTGCGCATATTAAAAGAGAGAGACGTGTCTGCATCAGTGGCATTAAGGATTCAAGTTCTGACTATAGTCCAGTTGACAAAAGTTCAACAACTAGCTGGGCGCTTGCTGCCACATGCAGGGAGGGTGGACTTGCCCATCCCAAGAAGGATGGTGGCTTCTGCCCAGATTGTCCCACTGCTTTGGTAACAGAGTCTTGACTGGGGAGTAGTGACCCATCATGATGTTGGGAGCTGGTTACAGAAGACATCAGCATGGCCTTCCAAGTTGGTGATGGCAGTCTCTGTCTCTTTATATGAAGCATTCATGTTTGGACTGAGGGGGACTAAAGGTAGTCCTTGTGATGAGGCAACTGGCCACATCACCATTGCTGAAGGAGTTGTGTACCAAAAAAAAAAAATGATCTCATCCAGATGCCAGTGACAGCATAAATTACCCTCCTAGCTGTCTGGATGATGGCTCAACTTGGACAATGAATTGTTTGATAAAGGGGAGGCTAGATAGTTGCCAGGTTGGGGTGGGGCCAAAAATCTTAAAAAAAATATATAGGCATGATATGTTACTAATGAACTAAAATATCAGAATGATGCAGAGCATATGACACTGGAGTGCTAGCTTGGGGTATTCTCTTCTTACCTAGGCAGTAGACATCAACAGAGTTATCTCACCACTAAGAAAATGTATGCTGTTAATGCTACAGGAAAAGCAATTAGACGTGGAAGACAGGTATGCAATGTTGAGGACTTTGTTGAAAGATATGAAAATTACAGAGACTACAACACAATCCCCAGGTTCTCCACAGAAGACTGCACAGATGTTAACATAACTGATGACATTTCAAGAAGGCACAGTCATTTGGGGAAGGGACAGGGACTGGAAAGTTTTTTTTTTCCCTATTAGGAGAGGTCCACAGTTGCCCTAGAATTTATAGGGTGTCATCGGGAGGTAGGTATGTTGGCAAATATTTTAACATGATGGAAATTATGGGTACACATAGGGTTACCACATTATCTCAGACAAACTTATTTTTCATAAAGGTTTATCACTTTGAGAATTGATAAGTCTGTGATGTCTAAGGAGCATGTCTGCATGGGCTGGAATACTCTCCTAGCTTACTTTGAATCATGTCTCAATATTACTGAAATTTCATGTGGATAGGTCAAAATACAAAAAACATTTTTGGCTCAATCTACATTTCTGAAAGGGAGAGGCTTTGACAAATGTTCTTCTTTTGTTCATAACTGGAGTACGCTATTGGGACTAGAGGGACCCTACTAACATTGAGGATTTGATAGAATTTGACATTATTTTAAGATCACTTTGTACTGAATATATTAATTAATGATTTCACAACATACAAAGAAGACATGCCACATAAAAATAATTGTTGGAGGCTGGAGCATATACTAGGAGCTCAGCAGTAGCTTCACAAAATTATAGAGAACATTAATGCAGATTTAGACTTTAAGATGGACATAAAAAAAACTTCAAATAATTTTGAGGTTATTCATAAGAAGTCAAGGACCAGATTAAAAAATGATGAATGATGATTTTTATTCTACCACAAAAAAAATACATGCATTATATGATTGGGCAAACAGCAGGAAAGAGTAGTGGGCAGGCAAGATTAGAAACAACAACTTTGAGAGAATGTTGAATTTACCAGGAGATATCCTTAACTGTCTTGCCATTTTTTTCCTAAAAAAACTACATAGGAAGTGGATAAAGGGAAGTATTTCTCCTGTAAGCCTGGCATGTGTTTTTAGATCCCCTAGGGCTCTTCAAGAGCAAGCTGTACCACTTCAGAAGAGATACATATGGTCATATGACAGCTAGCCAAGGGCAAACTCTTATGTTCTCAAGGTCTTCTCTTAGAGATTTATATCTTAAGAGAAATTTCTTTTATACTATACAACACTGGCCAGTGATCTGCAAAGTACAGGAAGGGGTCAACAGTCTTGGAGGCAGGTTAATGCTGCAGTTATTGTCAAGCAGAGTAAAGACCCCTCTCAGGCATCCCTGTACACTCCAATCTTAAAATTTAAACAGGTATATACATTTTTGGCTGCATTACTTGTAAACAAAATTACTAGTTTTCTTCCAAGCGTGATCCATCCAGACCAAATAGGATTAATTCTCATCTGCTCCACTTTTGATAACTTAATAAAAACAGTACTGTTGACTAAAGCTGTAAACAAATCTGTAATTTCCATGGTACTAGTTAACCTCGATGGTGTAAATGAATTCAACAGGATTAGGTTACAGTTTTGATTTGAAGTACTGCAGCAACTTGGCTTTCCTGCTGGCTTTGTTGGCCTGTGGTAGAACGTTGCATGGGAGCTGAAGACTGGACTGAGGTATGACTCTAGGCTTTACTTCAGTACAGTTTACATGGGTCATAAGGCAAGGTTGCCTTCTTTCTCAGCTTTTATTCATGTTACAGTTTCAGCTACCAGTGGCAAAACTGAGGCAGAACCTTTGTAACGTCTTTGTTATTCATGGGATTTATACAAAAATCTCCATTTATTAAGATGATCTTATTATTCATTTTTCTAACTCAGACAAGGACATAAGGTTAGGCTCTCCAAAGCTGAAGAACTTTGGAAAGTCGGACAGGTATAAAATGAATCCCACTAAAACAAAAGCAATTTGGATTAATTACAATCCTGGGTCTCAAATGCTAGATATTTTTTTCATTTTTCAGAGCAAACTCTTTCACATATTTGGGAGTTAATGTATATCAAACATTAATGGCAATGTCTGTGTTGATCCACAGTCAGATTCTTAATAACAGTTCTAATTTTCAGGCAAAGTAGAGGGGACTGTTTAGATAAACTGCAGAGAATTCAAGCAGTCACATTGTTTGTAATTCCCAGCAGTTGTATGCAGCTCATGATCTGCAAATTCCTCCTCCTCTGGGTTTTCTCAACAGGAAATAAGTTCCAGATTTCATATCGGTCTGTGGTAGGCCTGGTACTTCCTAGAAGATTCTTACACTTCTGGCAGTGCTAGGGTGCCTTGGTTTTCTTAATTTTGAACTGTATGAAACAGCAGAACAAATTAGGTCATTTCATGAAATATAGAGTCAGAGTATGAAACTAACTGAAAAAATATTCTTTTAGTGCAGGTAGGCTGTCTCTGACTTTTTTATGATAACATCAACTAAAAGAAAGCACGTAACAAAAGGCTAACTATGCTGGTTACAGTGGCAATTAAGTGGTACTCAAATGGCTGAAGGAGCTTTTGCCTGTTGGGGGGTGTGATGCCCATGCACTGACCCAGTAATCAAGGAGCCTCAATCCTCACCACTAACACCAGTGAGGGGCATCCACATTGGGAGGATAACAAGTACACACACAGTAAAGTACAATTTCCCATAAGAGCACACAGAGATCACGGTTAGTCTGGGACTGGTTTTTCCCTTTCTCTCCAGATCCCCAATAAGACTCCCCACTGGCACAGCTATAGGGTACAGATCTCAGATGAGTGGTCAAGCCAAAACCTCCAGCACCCTCTCTGTCCAACCAGTGCTTCATGTCCCTGCCCAAGTAGCTGACACACACACAATCTGAGATATGAATTATATACAAACACACAGACCCTCCGGGTGAAGGCTGGCACAGGTTCTCCAGCTATGCCCCCTTCTGCCCAGACTATAAGTTAGTACCGAATGCCACCAACCACCCTTATCAGCTACTATAAAGGCCCTTACCAAAGGGTGTCCAGTTCTAATGTGCAATGCTATTATTATCCAATTAAGTGCGACTAAGACTTGAAGGCTATTTAGGAGTGGCCTATACAGTGTCACCAAAATACATGCAAGTGTTCTTAAGAGCCTAAATATCTTTACACACAAACCAGCCACATTTGAAAGGTTTAAAATATTTAATAATCAATAATAACAAAAGCAAGACAATACTTGCTCATTCAACAGAGTGACATTAGAGAGTTCAGAAATCACAGGAAATACTTTAAAACAACATTGTATGCCGGTCTTACAAACATAGAAAACAGCTGGACTATTCTGGCTATATTCCTATCTATCTCTAAGAGAAATTACTGTACTAAATTCTACTTACAGACCAAGCAAATACAGATAAGTGCTGGTGAGTTGTTGTCAGCTTCAGAACAAAATACAAAATGCTACTCTTTCTTTCTGTCCTTAAATTGATAACACAGTACTGCTGAGTCATTTCAGGTTACATCATTCTTGTCTCTTCTCGGATTTAGTTCCCAGTCTAACAGAAATCAAAATTAAAAATGTCTTTGATCTACACCTGCCAGGAAGCCACAGCAATAAAGACACTTTACTTGTGAAACCTAGTAATTATTTTTGTCTTAGCACAATAGAAAGTTTCTAGCTCAGACATCCTGTCTGAGCTTGAGATCAAACACAGTCGCAAAAGCAAAATCCTTTACTTATCAGTTTTCTTCCAGCAGGGTGCACTGTGGTTACATTTGTGAAGCTGAGAACATAACGCAGTTTTTTTACATCTGTGAAACTAGCTTGTAGATTATGTTAACATTTACAGTGGCACAATTATTTATAAAATTCTGTCTGGGCTGGCAGACCCTCAGTTTTTCACAGGTGGCATGTTTCTGAGGAATTCACTCCTAGCATTCAAACCCAAAAAATGTAAAGGACTGCTCTACTGGAGAAAAAGATAAGAATTCTGGGATATTTTCATGAGTTGGGAATACAGACACCTCCTCTTTATAATACTCATGGATTTTTTAGGGTACTGTAACTTACTAAGGCCAAACCAAAGAATCATCCCTTTTGTGTTCTCTGGGTTTTTGAAAATGGAGGTTAGAGTTAGCTCAGAAAACGGGGGGGTGTTAACAGCATTTATAATCAGTGCAAATGATGTGACTAAAATTTCAGCGTTACTGGGAAAGGGAATTATGAGTTCACGCTACCCTTAAACAATGGTGTTCTTTGATTTTAGCCCAGAGATGCAACGACTAATAAATTGCATTTTTGAACTATCAGTGTTTATTCAAGTATTTATACACACCTTCCAGAGGTGGCTTCCGTCTGTTTCTCCACTTTGGAAGTGAAAGTGGAGGAAGAACTGGGAGGGGGAGGATTGCATATTTTTTGGAAGTGCCTGCAGTTAGAACAAATTAAAAAGAACTGCAGGACACCTGTAATAGACTGTTGCCTGTTCACATTACAATCACACAACTATTTTTTCCCAATGGCATACCAGGTAGCTACATGGTCAAACAGAACAGTTAAACATGTTATTTTCAAGAAGGCAATTACTAAATGATAAAAAGCAACGCAGCCACCAAATACTAGGGAAGTTAAAAAAAATAAAGAGGACTGTGGAAGATGAGAATTAAAAAAAAACAGACACTGGAGAACTGTTAGAATTCGGTACAATTTATTGCCTCTTGTTGTTTACGGATGTCTGATCTAACTTGAGGAACATAAATGAGGCATATTTTAAAATATGTTTTGGTACCACCTATGCTCTATATACCCATGCCCTGACAGACAATTCATTGAACAATTTTTTAATTTTGACTGTGCAGCGCTACGGAATCAAACTATTCTCTTTTGAACTATTTCATCCTATGCACAGTGTTACATTTTTTTCTTTCTTTTTTCTTTAAAGATGCTAAATGTTCTAATGCACTGCAATAAAAATATTTTTTTCATACAAAAAAATCTTGGTCTGACTATATTCCACAAATATTAACTCACAATATAATAATCTACTTGTGGGAAAAAAACTATTACTGACCATTCACACTATTTCACTTGTATAAAAAAAGGAAAACGCCGATTCATATAACCATCCCTTCATATTTTGTCAAGTTTTTCCAATTGCTTTTATGTAAATTCCTGCATGTATTTCTGTTTACTGTTTCTAAATAATTTACAAGCCTGTGCATAACATTTCTATAGAATACTTTTGTTCGGCTTTCCTAGCTACTCGCTACTATGTACACGATTTAGTCAAATGTGTATTATATCATGTGCTACTTCCAACTGTAATCTGCTTGAAGCTCATTTCCCCTAGACCTCATATGAAGAGAGACAAAAGCCCAGTCAGACCACCTCAATAAGCAAATGGAAATAAATACATTAATTAATTAATTAATTAATTAATTAATTAATTAATTAAATGTAAGCACTGATTGTGATGACCCACCACTGGACCAGTAATCAAGGAGCCTCAATCCTTACCACTGGCATCAGTGGGGGATGTACATTGGGAAGATGACAAGTCCACACACAGTATTTCCAGATGCAGCTCTCTGCATCAAGTGCAATTTCCCTTAAGAGCACACAGAAACCAGTGTCAGTCAAGGGCTGGTTTCTCCCTCTTCCTGAAGACCGTCAATAAGACTCACCACTGGCACAGCTATAGAGTTCAGATCTCAGCTGAGTGGCCAAGCCAAGACCTCCAGCACCCTCTCTGACCAACCAGTGCTTTGTGCTCCTGCCTAAGTAGCTGATACACACACACACACACACACACACACACACACACACACACACACACACACACACACACACACACACACACACAAACTCCCCCTGGGAAAGGCTGGCACAGGTTTACTAGTTATGCCCTCTTTTTGCCCAAACTACAAAGTAGTTATCACTGCCACCAGCCAGCTTATCAGCTACTTTTAAACCTTTAACAAAGGGTGTCCAATCTCGCTGTGTAATGTTACTTTTAATACAAAGGGTAGTTTTACCAAGAGCAAGGCTATTAGGAATGGCCTACACAGTGTCACCAAATAAATATGCAAGTACACTCAGAACTTAAACATCTCTACATAGATCAGCCACAATGAATGGTTTAAATATATTTAATAATAAATAATAAAAGAACAAGACAATACCAAATATATATTTACAGTGACATCAGAGTTCAAAATCAAAGGAAATATTTAAAACAATATTGCAGGGCAGTCTCAAATAACTAAAGAAAAATATCTAAGCTAAGCTTTGCTATATTCCTGACTATATCTAAGAGAGTCACCATGCCCTAGAAACTTACTTACAGAGCAAGACAGATGTGGTGAATGGATCTTCTAGTTGTTGTCAGGTCAAAGACAGAATACAGAATGCCCTGCCTCACTCTCAGAGACTTCTTAAATTTATATTTCAGATAGTACTGTTGGGATAGCTTGCAGAATGACAATTTCTTGTCATTTTGAATCCTAGTTCCCAGGCCCAAAACAACCATTGATGGCAGCTGGTAGCATTTAGCATCTACCTGCAAAAATACACAGACAAGGGCTTTTCCTCAAATCTTTGGGAGATGCTGGAAGTCATAAAACAATAAAACACTTCCAAGCCAATACAGAAAGTTCCCAAGTACAGACATTCGGTCTCTAGTTGTCATAAAGAAATTTAATTTCAGCTATTTCTTTTGTGAAGTTTGCTAGAATGAAGTTAACCTCCTGTGTTCCAGTTTCAATTGTTAAAATATATACATTTAAACAGTTACAATACTGCATGCACATTTCTGTTCTATTCCAGTAGGGCACACTGAGGATACATCTTTAAGCTCAGTACTTTACAAAATGCCTTTTTTAACGCACACGTCTTTACAGACCAGTTTGATATACACATGACATATAGGTCTAATACATCTGTAACACAAGCATCTTATACAGATCATGCTGATATTCACAAATGACAATTATTTACAAAATACCAGATAGCTGTGCTGGCAGTATCTCCCTTTGTCACTCTGATAACTGGACATGGACAGTATAACCTTCTTTGAAGAAAGTGTCCACATCAGTTAAAGATGACATGAAACTTATTTGCACAGTAAAAATGTTTTTCAGATGAGTAGAAGATGTTCAATACTTAAAAACTCCAAGAACTGGAAAGAATATGCACCAACATGAGATTAAAAAAATGCCATGAGCATCTCTATTTCAGTTTTGCCCACCTCAAGTTTGTTTTGGAATTTTTGTCTACAGCAAGTGCTGATCAGTCAGGATACAACCCCAAATATTACAATATACCATTATAGTTACTTTCCGAAAACATGATCTTAAGCACCAACTCTTAAGGACTCTGTGTCAAACAGCCTGAATTAGGGAGTGCCTGCTAAAAGACTAATATCAAGTGCCACAAAGCTAATCAAAACTAAATTATTACTTAAATTATAAGATTTAGTCGCACAGTGATAAGGCAAGAGGATGAATTCTTCACTCACAGCTACCATGCATAAAAAATAAATAACAATCACAGACACAAAATAAAGGTTACAATGAAGACATGGATGTTACAAGTATGTGAATCAGAAACACTGCCGACGGCTGGCAAGTGCAGCTTCAACTGCCAAAATCTTCTTTACAGTTTGGTAATGGAGACCACAGAATGTTACACTAAAATAAAATATTCCCTCAACTTAGTCATGGTTTGCATTGAGAATTTCACTAATGACTCGTGACAGAATGTTTTATGCAGTTTTTGTTCTGTAATAAAACCATATGTGATCTGCAGATCATTCTGGTGTGCATGAGTTGAATAATAAATCCAGTATTATCTGATTACACTGATGCTGTCCAAAAATATAACACACAGCTTACAATACATGTCAAGCAGAGCACCTATTTGGCCCTCTTCAAAAGGAACCTTGATGATTGGATGGGAGATAGGAAATTCACTCCGGGGATCACGTCAGTCGCTCTGCTAGACAGGGATCCAGGGAAGTAAATACTGTGAAAAGAAATAGTCAGGGAATTGTTATGGCTAGGCTTGTATAGGCCCTAGGGCCGATAGCCTAGTACCAACCTATGAACCTATACGTAGCTTTATATTAACTGCGCATCTTTACAAATGACCAAAAATAAACAAATACTTGAACATGATTTTTGTGATATACATCAATTATAGGTTTACTGGAGGTTACTAGGCTAGTGGCTCTAGAGCCCTTAACAAGCCTAGCCATGTGTATCCCGAGTTTCCCCAATTAATTGATTTCTTTTGTATGCTTGTGTAAAGTCTTCTGGATGATATGGTGGCTGAAGCACTAAAAATAATAAAACTGGAGATGTTTTGCCAGTTCTGGAAAGTACAGTTGTGTAAGTTAAACTTACAACAATAGTAGGTGTTCGAATGATCACTGCTGCAGTAGCCTTAGCTATTATGGGTTATATCCGGTCAAAGATATAATAGCCGTCCAGCTTACAATACTTCAAGGCACCTTCCAGTCAGCTCAGCTCGAGCTGCTTGAGAGTTTTAGATGTGAAGCCCTTCAGAGCTTTTCTGCCAGCAAAGAGAGGGAGGTTTAGGCCTGAAAGGACAAGGCTAGGAAAAAACAAACAGATATCCACACCCTAGAATAAAAAGCACACAAAAAAACCAAGAGGAATGGATGAAGCAGTGATTGTTTAAACTTCTACTATTATGGTACATTCAACTTATACAACTTTACTAAGTTCTTCATATTGATCACTGCTGCAAGTAGCCTTAGCTATACGGGTAGATTGCCACAGCTAACTATATTTGGGAGGTGGAAGGAGAAGGGTCCAGACGCCCCTGCAGAATGATCCTAAAAGGCATGATCTAGACCTAGAGAAGGAATCTAGTTTATAGTGCTTAGTAAAATATGTACAGAAGATCACGTATCAGGTTCTAGAATACTTCTAGATCCAACCCTTTCCAAAAAGGCATAGAAGCAGACAGAGTCCTTGTACAGTGAGCCTTGACCCTGCCTGGAATAGATTTGTCATGGTTAGTATAACAAAGAGCAATAGCTTTAGACAACCATTTGGAAGTAGTCAGTTTTGACACCGGTTGGCCCCTTCTTGTCTTCACAAGAAATAAATGACTCATCCGATGATCTGAAAGATTCAGTTCTGTCAAAATAATACCACAGTTGTCTGTGGACATGCAAGGTATAGAGTATCGTTTTCTCCCTCATTTAAAATTCAGGAAAGAAAACAAGGAGATGAATAGTCTGACTTGCAGTAAAAGTCAAGATACCACTTTAGGCATAAAAGGAGGAATAGTTCTCAAAGAAGCCTTATCCTTATGGAAGCAGAATTAGGGTTGACTTACCATAAGTGAATGCAACACAGCTATCCTTCTTGCAGGGTCAGAGCAATTAATAAAACTGCTTTCCATGTTATGAAACTCAAGTCAGTTAGATTAGCTGGTTCAAATGCACAAGTGTCAGTTTCTACAATGCAACAATAAGATCCCAAGGAGGGACCATGGGTTTACTTGGAGGTTTCTTATGCAAAACCCCTTTCAAGAACATTTTGACATGTGACTGGCTTGAAAGAGGAGGGTCCATGGGCAGACATGCTGAAATAGCTGAAAAATGAACCTTGACAGAGGAATAAGAAAGGCCACAGCAGAGTAACAAAACACAAATAATAAAACCGGAGAACAACTAACCTTGAATGCGTGCTGGTTAGAAAACCTTTTCAATTTCCTAATGCATGATTTTCTAGTAGCAGGTTTTCTTACCTCCATTAGCATCAGATGATAGGTGGCTTAAAAGGAATTAAGACCCATATCATCCAGGCAGTCAACTGATGATGATTGATGTTGGGGTGCATCAAACACCCTTGTTCAAGTGTTACAGCCATTCTGTGAGGAAGTTTGAATTGCCCCTGGTCATTTCCAAAAGAAGGGAGAACCACAGCTGCCTGTATCAGAAGGAAGTCACATCAGTGATCTTGGGGATTCCTTCTGAATCTTCAGAAGTACCGTGGAAATTAATGGGCAGGGTGAACAAGCATACAAGAACATTCATGTCCAAAGAAGAGGCATCTGTCAGGCCTTCTTTCATGGAGTCCTGGAACACAATTTCGCCAGCTGATTGTTCAGAGAGGAGGCAAAGAGGTACTCATAGATGGATCAAATCTTGGAAGACCCCCCCCCCCGCAGATTTAGTTTCCATTCATGAGGGTCTGCCTTGGTCCTGCTCAGTTTGTCTGCCAAACAATTTTGCTCTGATAGAATGTAGAATGCCTGTAGAGTGAGATTGTGCTGTGAAGCTATATACCAAGCTAAAATGGTTATAGTCTGCAAAGGGCATATGACCTGGTTCCCTTTTGGTTGATATACCACATCACAGTGGTATTGTCTGCAACCACTTGAAGAGGTCCCAGGGACCAAAGATGGTTCAAAAAACAGAGTGCCTTGATCACAGCAAGCATCTCCTTGATATGTATTGTGCTTGCATCTGTCCTTGGTATCCCACACCACCTGCACTTTCATCTCTCTTGAATCTGCTCCCCAAGCAAAGTCTGAAGCATCTGTGTTGATAAACTGCTTTGAAGCAGGGAGGGTGAAAGGGAGACATTGATTTAAGGATATCAGATGGCTCCACCAAGTGATTTCTCTTCTGACAAACCTCAATACTGGGATTTGAAAAGACAAAGGGTGCTGATGTTGAGACCAAAGAGATTTCAGATACCACTGTATCTTTCTCATGTTAAGTCTTGCCAGGGTATCCTGAAAATCAGATGTCATAAGACCCAAAATCTGGTGGTATTCCCTCACAGTGACTGAAGTCCGAGTAGAAAAATGTAGAAACAGTTCTAAATAAACATTTTTTCCTGTGGAAGAAAAGCTCTTGGAACTGAAGAGTCTAGTTGATATTCCGTGAAGGATTCAAGAAAGATTTTTGAATGTTTTCTTGGAACCCCAGCTTGTTCATGAGATCTCTCACCGAGAGAGATTCCAGAAATTTTGAAAGCAAAGACAAGCAAGTCATTATAAATACAGAAAAATGTGTATATCCTGTAGCCTGCAATGATCTATAACTGGAGTTAGACACTTTGTGAACACTCTTGGTGAAGTGGATAGTCCAAAGGGTAAGGCAGAGAACTGATAATGTGATCCAGGCATACAAAACCTTCAGAAACACCTGAAGTATAGATGAATAGGAATGCAATAAGCATCTTTTAAGTCTAGTGTTACCAGGAAACTTGAAAGAGGAAGAAAAGGCAAAAGATTGTGAAGTGACACCATTCTGAATTGGGCACAATCACACACTGGTTTAGGAAATAAAGATCCAGAACTATTCTCCAAGTGTTTTTCCTTCTTTAAGACTATGAACATCCTTGAAAAATACCCCTTCTGTATCTGGGAATGAGGAAATGGTTCTATCACTCTTTGATCACCCCTTGGGACAAGTATGTGATTAAGAACAGGTGGAAACAAAACAGTTTGATTTGCAGGATGAGGAATGACCCCCTGGAAAGGGGGAATTTCCTCCCACTGCCATCTGTAACCCTGATGAATGATTTTTCAAAACCCATTTGTATGAAACAATCTGTTACCAAAGAGAAAAATGGAAATCAGACTTTCTGGAAGAAGAGGACCAGGGTGGGAGGGGGTCACAAGGTCTCTTGAACAGTCATTCTGACTTGTCAGCACGTCCTTGGTTTTGGGAGGTTTTTGGAACCTTCTTGTCACTTCTTCTTAAATGTCTGTTTAGCTGAATTCTGTTGAGAAAAAGAAGTTATGTTCTTATCATAACGTTCCATGTGAAATGTTCATCTCGCCTTTGTTCTTTACAAGTGAGTTTGGAGCCGATCCATCGGCTCCGAGTCGGCCGCTTTCCATGCTCAAGATCTTTGAGTAGCTCGAGGCACAGTCCCTATCCCATGATGCTCTCCTACCAACCCCAGATCTAGTCTGCTGAACCAGCAAGAAAAAAACACACTAAGCAACCAAATTACAAAAATGTTCATAGTACATAACTATTTACAATAGCTAAACAATAATCTGTCTGGAAAGGAGGACACTAGCAAGACCAACCAGACCACCAGTCATACCCGTTCTTCCATAACCTGGACGGGGAAGGTGGGAGGGAGTGTAAGAACAAAGGCGAGATGAACAACTCACATGGAACATTATGGTAAGAACATAAATTCTTTATGTGAAGTTGTTCAATCTCACCGTTTGTTCTTTACATGTGGGTAGCATCCCAAGCACCCTAATCCTGGGTGGCTCACGGGAGTACATTCCTGAGAACGGTGGAACCAAAGGAAGCCCTGTCCCTGGAGGCCATGTCCACTTTGTAATGCGTGATAAACATATGAGGTTTGGACCAAGTAGCAGCTGCACAAATGGTGTCCAAAGGTAGATGGGCTGCGTGGGCTAAAGACGTAGAAACAGCCCTGGTAGAATGAGCTTTCACCTCACATTCTAAAGGCTGTTTAGCTGAAGAATATACAAATTTTATACAAATGGAAATCCATTTGGACAATGTAACTTTGGATACCGAAAAACCTTTCTTATTGTCTGCATAGAAAACAAATAGTTGATCAGATTTCCTAAATTCTTTTGTTCTGTCCAAATAAAACCTCAATTGTCTGTGAACACCAAGCTTATGTAGCATGTACTCCATTCTATTAGCATGATGTCTGAAAAAGGTAGGAAGGTCAATAGACTGGTTCAATTTGCCACGGAGCAGACCTTAGGAAGAAAGGTTGGATTTGTTCTTAAAGACACTCTGTTGGGGTAAAGGACTAGATATGGAGGCCTGATAGAAACTGCTTGTAGTTCAGAAACTCTACACACCGAAGTAATAACCACCAGGAAAATTGTCTTCCAAGAAAGGAACTTCAAAAGACAAGATGATGCAGGCTCAAAAGGGGGAAGAATGAGTTGAGATAGTACCAAATTCAAATTCCAGGGAGTAACAGGATGTCTGATAGGTGGCCTAAGGTGATGAGTTCCTTTCAAAAAGGCTTTACATAATCTGTGGGACATAATGTTAGGACCACTGCATCCCACATGGAAGTTAGATATGGCAGCCAATTGAACCCTTATTGTAGAAGCTGCCGCACCATCGTGAAAGAGCGAAGTCAAGAATTCCAGAATACTATGAATAGGGGCGACACAGGGATCAATACCATGCTGAGAAGCTTAATGAACAAATCGCTTCCATTTGCTGTTATAAAGTTTCCTGGTGGAGACTTTGTGAGAGGAAACTAAAATATGTTGAACCGCTGGAGACAAATCATGTGACCTGGCTAGGTTGGGAAGTGGAGCAGCCAAGCTGTCAGTTTGAGGGCGACAAGAGAGGGATGAAGAACTCCCGACGAATGAGTCAGAAGATCTGGCACTGGTATCTGCAGAGGCCAAAACAGGGTCATTAGAATAATAGTCCTTCCCAGGCTTTTGGCTTTCTGTAAGAATCTGGGGATCAGATGGATTGGAGGGAAGGCATAAAGGAGACCCGAGGGCCAATAGTGTATGAGTGAGTCCCTTGAGCTGTCCCCCAGTGGGGGGTACAGAGCAAAGTAGCTACTGCATTTGGCATTCATCGGGGATGCAAAATGGTTGCAGCAAGGCTGGCCCCATCTGCGGAATATCCTTTCCACCACTCGTTCTTTGAGGGACCACTCGTGAGGCAACATAATGGCTCTGCTCAGTTTGTCCACTATCATGTTGGATGACCCGAGTATGTGCTTTGCTATCAGAAAGAGCATGGTGGATACAGCCCAATGAAAAACTCTTAGGGCCTCTCGGCATAAGGGGTAAGACTTGGTTCCCCCTTGCTTGTAGATGTACCAGACTACCGACATGTTATCTTTCTGTATTGCAATCGTCTCTCGAAGTAAAGCGTCGTGAAAGTGTTGCAACGCTAGATACACCGCTCTCAACTCTAGGACATTGATGTGCAAATGAGATTTCATGTCTGACCAAGTGCCTTGGACAGTTCTTCCCTGAAACAGCCCCCCCACCCTATCAGGGAAGCATCCGTGGTCACTGTGGCTGTGTGTGGGGGGGGGGGTACAAATGGGCGACCTACAGTAACTTGGTGGCTGTTCGACCACCAAAGAAGGTCCTTTTTGCAAGCATTTGTCAGAAGAATCTTGAATGATATTGGAAGCTGTTGATAAGACCACTCTGTGAATAGTAACCATTGAAGTATCCTCATGTGCATTCGTCCCAGAGGAACCACTATGAGTGTCACTGCCATGCTGCCCAACAGCTTCAGAACCTGGAATGCCGGAACTCTCCTTTCCGTTAACAAATGGGACACTTGACTTCTCAAAGATATTACTCTTTTTTGAGGCAATCTGACCAGGGAGGTGGTGGTGAACAGATCTGTTCCTATAAAGGAAATATGCTGCGACGGCAATAAAGTAGATATTTCTAAATTTAAGGTTATGCCCAACCTGGAAAATAGGTTGATAGTGTAATCTCTGGCACAAATTAGTTGATGCCTGGTGGTGGCGGTGAACAGTCAGTCGTCCAGATATGGAAACACCCAGAATCCTAAACGTCTCAGGTGAGCCGTGACACTGCCATACATTTGGTGAACATTCTGGGGGCTGTGGTGAGACCAAAGGGCAGAGCTTGGAATTGGTAGTGACTGGCCCCCAGCCAGAAACACAAGTGATCTCTGGATGGCCTGGCCATTTTGATGTAGTAGTACACATCCTTGAGATCTTATAGAGCACATCCAATCGCCCGTTTCGAGAAAAGGAAGTATCGAGTGAAGCGTGACCATCCGGAACTTTTCCTTTTTGACAAAGGTGTTTAGTTTGCTGAGCTCTAAGATGGGCCTCCAGTCCCCTGTTTTCTTTGGAACTAAAAAGAACCTGGAGTAAGTTCTGGATCCTATCTGGTCCACTGGGACTGGCTGGATGACTCTTTTTTCTAGCAGCCTTTGAATTTCTATGGCTGCTAGATTCTGGAGACTGGGTGGAACGTCTGGGATTCTTGTACGAATGGAAGGGGATTCTGCAAAGGGAATGATGTAACCTCTGGTAACTATGCTTTTTACCCAAGAATCTGATGTAATTCCTAGCCAGGCGTCTGGGCATAAAGCTAGGCGACCTCCAACTGCCTCCAGAGCAGGACAGTCGGTTCTCCTCTCAGGAGTGCTGATGGGGCTTGCCAAGGAAGTGGTCCCTGTCACCTTGGTTCTGCAGACCCCCTATGCCGCCTGGGCTGCGTCTACCATTATACCCCCCCCTCCTTTGCCCCTGGAGGGGGGTTCACTACATGTGTTCTGGAAAGCTCCTTATGACTTTCGGAACCACATGTTTCCACCTTTCTGCCCTTTGGGGTATGGACTAGTGGGGGGTGGAAAACGGACTCCTATGGCAGATAGAGTCTTTCCTTCCTGCTCACACCTAGTGAGTGTCTCCTTGACTTTAGGCCCAAACAAGGAAGAGACATTGAATGGGGTATTAACCAAGGAAGACTTGAAGGCTTCCACAAAGGAGCATAAGCGCTTCCAGGATAGTCTCCGCAGAGCTATCGCTGAAACTGCTGCCCGGCTTGATCCATCAGCTGCATAAGAAATAAGCCTCATGGACGAGTTCACAATAGAATTAAGGGTGTTAAGCTGTGCCGTCATTTTCTCAGAAACAGCATCATCTGTTTTGCCCTGTAGAGTATCTCCAAGCTCTTTGAGGAGATCTCATTGAAGACGGGTAAAGTGGGTTAAATAGTTGAGCGATCTCATTGCAAATGTCGCAGAACTAAAGATGCGTTTCCCATATCTGTCCATCGTCCTAGTGTCTTTATTATGAGGATGAACAGAAGAAGAGGTTTCCGACATCTCTTTCTTGGTGGCCACCGCCACCACCATGGCATCAACGGGGACTCCCTTTGTCAGAAAAAAACTGTCTTGAGGGGAGGTGATAAATTTGTTGGGCCTCTGAGGGACCGGTTCCATGGAATCAGGAGACTTCCATGCCCTTCGAGCAACCAAATCCATTAATTCGTCAAAGGGTGGATTAACCCAGGAGGTGGAAGGTTGAGACCCAAAAACCTTCAGGAGTACCGACTCATCCTCAGTAGGAGTAAGGGACTGCCAGTCACCCCTCTGCCTTAATATTTCCAGAATGTCTGAAATGAGACATCCTGAGAGGAGGACCATAGGGACCCTTCTGATTCCTCTAAGTCAGTGCCTGATGTTAAGGATTCCTGAGGGGAATCCAAATGCCTCCTCTTGCACAGTCTCTTTCGAGAGACTTCATCAGTGGGGGCATCTGGTGAAGCATCTTGTGAAGTCTCATTCAAGCAGGGGTCACCCAATGGGGTTACCTGAGGCTCTGGGTCTCGACATTTGGTAGAGACCTGTGGTGTAGGGACAGAACGTGGCCCTTTAGGGGAGGAAGAGGAAAGATCTGAAGAGGTGAGGGTCTTTGCAGACATGACCCTCCTCATGGCATCGAAGGCACCGGTTTCCCGACCCATGGAGTCCGCTGATTCAGAAGAAGATGGCAACCTCACAGAGGCCAATACCACAGGCTCTGAACCAGAGGACAGAACAGAGCTCATCTGCGCCGAAGAACCAAGAGGGAGAGTTGGAACCAAAGCATTGGTTCGACTCTCTCTCTCAGAACCAGTGAGTGTGTCGGCTCCGAGACTCTTCGATCTGAACTGAAGAAGTCAAGGTTGATGGGGCCAAGGGCACTGGAACAGGCCTCGGCTCAGAGGTTCCCACCACTATCAGATTCTCTCTTTCTGGCTCCGAAGGCTCAACTGACTTCGGAGGAGGAGCAGAAATCGTGGTGGGGGGGGGGTCGTAGACTTCAAAGTCAGTTGGGTCAAAGCTGAAAGCAATTTGGCCAGGGCTGGGTTCACCAAAAGTCTCTGCACCATGCAGTCCACATCGGTGTCGGAAAGGGTACCGGAAGAAGGGGTCGACAGAGCCGAAGAAACAACCGACTTAAGGATCAGGGACTTTAAAACTTCCGACACCGGCTCCAACACTATGATTTGGCTCAGAGGTAAGATCTCGGTGCGTGGCTCCGAAGGCTGCGGAGCCAGTGACAGAGTCTTCCCAGAGGTGCTCGGAACAGAAGACTTGTGCTCCGATGACACCTTAGAAGACATTGACCCCTTCGAGGACTTGGAGGTCTGGAATTAGAAAGACAAAAAATAATATACAGTTAACTCACTGAACAACAATTATGAGAAATATGAAAAGTCTCACAAATATCAGATCCCTGATAGTCTAAATACGTAATTATATATTCTTCTAAGAAGGAAAAAAAGTTTACTGGCCTGAGCATCCTCCGAAGATCTTGTGATCCGTTGCAGCGGCAAACTAGATCTGGGGTTGGTAGGAGAGCATCATGGGATAGGGACTGTTCCTCGAGCTACTGAAAGATCTTGAGCTTGGAAAGCGGCTGACTCAGATCCGATGGATCGGCTCCGAACCCACGTGTAAAGAACAAATGGCGAGATTGAACAACTTCACATTATTTATTCTTTCTTCTGCCAAAACTGGATAAGGAGAAAGAAAATCCCTTGGACAATGGGGAAAAGAAAGGCTGAAAAATCTTGATTCCCTGGATCAGCTTGTTCCTTTCATCACACGTTTTGATCACCTTTGCAGCAGGGGGGGGCCAAACACTAAATCTCTATCCAAAGGAGAATTTAAAATCTCATTTTAACATAATCTGGAAGGTTCTGAGAATGCAGCCAAGCAAACCTCCTTAAAACCATGCCAATGGCCATAGCCCTAGAAAAAGCATCAACAGAGCCATACACACAATGCAAACAATGAGTAGTAACCTGTGTAATAGAAGAAACCAAGTTATTTAAAGCTGCTGTTTTCTCCCAAGAAGAAACTGTAGATAAAAAGTGTCTATGTTAAATATTCGAACATCCAAAATGTCGAACATTACATGGTTGAGACCAAATGTTCAACATTTGGATGTTCGAATATTAAATAAAAAAAAATGAAACAAGAAAAACACACTTTAACAGTGTGAGCAGGGGGCAAGCCCCCCTGCACCCCCACACCCCCCTACTTAAATATACCAACTCTGAGACCGCACTTCAGTGCAGAAAAGGGAAATTCTCCCTATCTGCACCGTACGGCGCCGTTGAAAGTCAATCTTTGAGCACCTGAAATTTCGAACATTTGGTCTCGACCATGTAACATTCGAAATTTTAAGCGTTCGAAAAACTGACATAGACCAGATAAAACAGTCCTCATATTGTCACAATATGTCAGAATAAACTAACATATGAGCCTGACAATTTAACATTCAGAAATTCAAAGTCGCAGAAGTATATACTTCCCCCCCCAAACTTATCAATAAAGTTCATATACTTATTAGAAAGAGTAGGGTTGAAATTAACTAAGTGCTTAGCAGCAGAGGAGTCAACTAAGGCTATAGCTGCTGGGTCAGGTTTGGAAATAGTGTATAAACATTTAAAAGACTTAGGAACTTTATATATTCTAGCTGCCATTTTAGGGAAAACTGGCTAGCTATCTGGAAAATTGTTGGCAGTAAGATGCATCCTTTAAAGCACAAAAGACAGGAGGAATGGGTGTAGGTTCTGTAAAATCCTTATGTAATAACTTGTAGTATTTTCTGAGGGACTGAGAAATCTTAGTTTTCTCCAACTAAAGAAATATTCTAACAATAGTCTAAGAGAAAGAGAAATCCCACATGGAGAATCAGAAAGAGAGCCCTAATTAGAGTCTGAACCAGAAATCCAAGGACAAAACTCTGAATCTGTCCCTCCGACTTCCTGTTCAGATTTAGAATCTTAAATCTCTTCAGGAAAGGAAGCATCCCTCTTTCTTTTACCAGAAACTACTCTACAAGAAGGATCAATAGCCTGAATCAAACCTAGAGCCAGTCCCAGTAAACGTGTATCCAAAGAAATGTGAGGAAGAGGAGTAGATGCATACTTAGTTTTCTGTTTCTTTTTGACAAGAAAAATGGGGCCAACTGTGGTACTAATGGCGGCCACAGCTTCCTCCAGGATGGGCACAGCATTCTGACAACAGGGAAACCTTCCCTGTTCCCTCTCCCAGGACTGACAAGAATGGTTCTCCCTTGCCCACTGTGGGGACCCTAACATCCACAGAGGAAATGGCTAACCCTCCAGTTTATAGTGTCTTGCAGGTAACTGCACACCAGAGGGATCCAGGATAAAAGATGAGTAGTCCGAGGTACAACAAATGGCCACAGCAGTGTCACCCACCTGCAGCAGAGTCTAATTGCTAACCTGCTGCGGTGGCAAAGGCTGTTTGCTTAACTTAACTAAAGACCAACAGTGGTAGTGACAATCTGCTCCATGGTCAAGCTGAAAATGGTGCCGATATCCTATGGAAAACAAGCAACAATGCCAGTAAAACTACCAGTCCACGGAAGTTTTTTTTTTTGACAGAAAAAAACAGTAAAAATTACTTTCAAATACTATGGTAGCCACACAACCTAAAAATAAATCAATTTCTCTACAGAAAACAATCTATTAGTTAGATAACACTACATTTAAACTAACAGAAACAAGTGCTCCATTTAAAAGTACATTACAGTCTCAAGACAATCCATTACAACACAACATTCCTAGCTTTAAAAATAACTTTACTGAAGAGGAATGTAATAAAACATCAGTAAAAAAATAAGTTGTTCCCTTTTGGGAAAAAAACTTCCATTTCATCTGTCCAGCCAAGGAAAGCACAAGCAGATTGTTGATCTTCACAAGCCTCACAGGAGCGTACTCTTTGGCGGCATTAAAGCTCTAAAGGGCTTCACCCCCAAACTTGTCTTTTAGTTAGTTCAGCTCGAGCTGCTTGACAGTTTGGGTGTGTGGAAGGTGCCCAGAAGCTTTGGAAGCTGTTATATCCTTGGCAGGATGTAATCCGTACAGCTAAGGCTACTGCAGCAGTGATCAATATGAAAACCTCTGTGTAGCACATCCAGCTATATATTATGCTCTACAAACAAAACAAAATTGTCAAAAGCATGCAAACTGATTGAAGCTTTTGTTTTCTGTCAATTGTACTAATACATCTGTTAACCAGGTGAATAGCTTAGTCTAAAAGGGCTATTTTTAGTTACGACTTGGACCATCTGGCATAACAACAAACAAATTATATACACTGAAATATAGTTATACAGAGTATGACTTGTGAAAATACAAATATCTTACAAAATATTATTTTTATACCGAGGTGAAAGAGGGAGCAATTACGATATGTTTCTATTATATACACTTCTACCCTAACCCTAAGAAATAATTTCATAATTAAAAAGAGGTCACTGTTAGAACTTTTCCTGAAACCAAGAATGGATTCAAATTAATCAACTGGGACAGCTAACATTCAAACTGAATTATGTCTGTCTGAAGATCCCGTCTTGGATGTCAAATGTCAATTCCCTAAATGGAAAACATCACTAATAAGCAAATGTCTTTCCAAACTCTAATGTAGCAAGTGTTCTAGTGTATGACAAACATAAATCTAGAAACATTTAAAAAACTGTAGTATTAATTCCTAAACACAAACAAAAGTTTGACACAGAATTTTTTGAAAAGAACTATTTTCTTCAGCTTGTTTCCATGGTCTGAACGAATCCTGACACAAATAATCTAGAAAAACTGCTTTTTTGCAAAGGACTTCAATGGCAGGTGAAATCAAAGTGAGATTCCTGTCGCACGTCCCCATAAAACACTGGAAGGCGATCAGCACAGGATAATTTGGTGAAAAGAACACCTCTGCTGAAAAACACAGGCAAAGGTTAAATGGAGGGGGGGGGGGTCTTCCTCCACAATGAAACTGAGTAATTGCAAAGATATATTAAGCAGAAGCTGAAACGGTGTCATCTGCATTGCTACCAACTGTGATTTTTGTCTATTTTTGCGAGAAAGTACAGTTTTGTACCTACCATAAATGTAGATGTTCGAGGATCCACATTGCTGCAGTCATAACCTGTGGGTAGTCCGCTGTCCTCGGTCGGCCCGAATACCAAAGTGTTAGGCTGGCGTCAGTCATGGTCGCTCAGATCTGACGTCAGTACACAGTGGTACTAAAGCGCATGACCGACGCCATATCCTCAGTCTTTCTTGCCCCAGATGTCAGAAGGCCTAAAAAGAAAAGGCCATAGCCAAAAATAGAAAATACCCAACCACCAATATAGAAAAAAAAAAAAAATTACCCCAAAAGCAACACAGCAACCCCAAACTACAGAGGGGAAGGAGGGAGGGAAAATTGGACTGCAGCAATGTGGATCCTCGAACATCTACATTTATGGTAGGTACAAAACTGTACTATGTTCTTCGACTCGCATTGCTGCAGTCATAACCTGTGGGTAGAATTCCAAAGCTAAGGTAAAGGGAGGTTGGCAAAATTAAAAAGCATTAGGAGCTGCTAACATGCCCTGTAAAACTGCAGTGGCAAACCCAGCCCTAGACTTGGAATAAAGAGGGAGATGGTAATGTTTAGTAAAAGTGTGCACTGAACTCCAAGTAGCTGCCTCCAAAATATCCTTAGTAGCAACTCCCCTTAAAAAGGCAGTAGAAGTGGCAGTAGCCCTAGTGGAATGAGGTCTGATCCCAGCCGGAACATCCTTTCCATGATGAGAATAACAAAAAGCAATACAATGGCCAATCCACTTAGAAATAGTTTGCTTTGAAACAGCTTTTCCTTGTGAACCCAAAGCAAAAGAAATGAATAACTGTTGAGTCTGCCTGAACCCTTTAGTTCTGCTCAAATAATAGCGTAACAGCCTGTGAATATCTAAAGAATGCAAAATTTTTTCCCCTTTATTTTTGGGGATCAGCATAAAAAGTAGGCAAATGAATAGATTGGTTTAAGGCCACATTAGAAACAACTTTAGGCATAAAAGTAGGATTAGTACGCAGGGATACCCTATCCTTATGGAATATCAGGAAGGGTTCAACTGCCATTAGAGCCTGTAATTCAGATACCCTCCTAGCAGACGTAATGGCCAACAAAAAAGCAGTCTTCCAAGACAAAAACTTCAACTCAGATGTAGCTGCAGGTTCAAAAGGAGGTAAAGTAAGCTTTTCCAACACAAAATTGAGATCCCAGGAAGGAGTAGGAGCTCTACGTGGGGGTCTTATGTTCTTTGCCCCTCTAAGAAATTGCTTAAACAGAGGGTGAGAAAATAATGGTGGGTCACAATCATAGTGAGCAGAAATGGCTGCAGCATGAACTTTCACGGAGGAGAAAGACAAACCCTTGTCTAGTAATTCTGTAAGGTACTGTAGTGTAACACTCAAATTAGGCACTGAAACATCAAAGCTCTTTGCTGTGCTCCAAAGAAAATATCTCCTCCATTTATCAGCATAAACTTTCCTAGTACTAGGTCGTCTGGCTTCCAATATGACATTCAAAACTTGTTGAGGAAGCTGCGACCCCCCAGGGTCTAAAACAGAATATGCCAGGCTGTCAGATGCAGGGACTGTACCCTGACATTGAGGAAATGATTGCTTGCCTGGGACAAAAGGTGCGGAATTGGTGGCAAAGGCCAAGGAGGCTCCTGTACTAAACTCCGCAGCAGAGGATACCAGTGCTGACATGGCCAATCTGGAGCTATTAGAATCATGCAAGGCTTGTCCTGTCTGACCTTCAAGAGCACCTTGGGAAGGAGAGGCAGAGGAGGAAAAGCATAGACGTGAAGGTTGTTCCAACTGAAAAACAGAGCATCCACTTTCCAAGCTTTTGGGTGAAACATCTTTGTGCAAAATTTTGGCAGTTGGAAATTCAGTGGAGAAGCGAACAGATCTATGTCTGGAGTTCCCCAAGCCACTGTCAACTGTAGAAATACATGAGGATCCAATTTCCACTCGTGGGGATCCACCATCTGTCTGCTCAAAACATCTGCTAAGGAGTTCTGTGCTCCTGGCAGAAACCTTGCTTGAAGAGTGACGTGCAAACTCAGAGCAGTCTCCCACAAAATCATAGCTTGTCTGCAAAGAGGGTACGAATGTGTTCCCCCCTGCTTGTTGATGTACCACATGACTGTTGTGTTGTCTGTTTGAATCAACACCTGTCCCGGTTGAAGTAGATCCTTGAAAGCCATCAGTGCAAATTGGACTGCTAACATCTCCTTCATGTTGATATGCAAATGCTGTAGTCTGGGAGGCCACGTGTCTTGAATCCATTTCCCATTGAAGTGTGCTCCCCAAGCCATGTCTAAGGCATCTGTCGTTAAGATCTGACTCGCCTCTGGTCGGGTCACAGAGAGTCCCTTGTTTAGGTGACATTCCTGAGCCCACCACAAAAATTCCTTTTGGATGCAAGGTATTATCTGAATGACAGTGTCCAAATCGTGGCAGTGTTGAGTCCATACACTTGTTAGATACCATTGTAGCTTCCTCATATGTAGTTTGGCATTGGGAAGTACCAGAATACAAGATGCCATGAACCCCAAGGCTTGAAGGACTGTCCTTGCAGTCAGCCTGGACAGTAGGGATAATTGCTGGAAGTATAGGGGAAGATTTCTTTGTTTGTCCGGGGTCAAAAAAGCCATCTGAGAGGCTGTATTCAGTCTCACACCCAGAAAGCACATGTCCTGAGAGGGTACTAGACTGGACTTTGTTTCGTTCACAGAATACCCTAGGCACCTTAAAACTGCCATTACATACTGTAGATGCTGAAGTAACTTGGCTTTGTCTTGAGCAAGAATCAGGCAATCGTCCAGATAAGGATAAATTTGTATTCCTCTTAGTCTGAAGAAGGCTATCACAGGAGCCAGGACCTTTGTGAACACCCTGGGGTCAGTAGATAAGCCAAAGGGCAATGCAGAGAACTGATAATGAAAAGTACCAGCCTGAAAACGCAGGAACCTCCTGCAGCTGGGCCTGATAGGAATGTGAAGATAAGCCTCTTTGAGATCCAGAGTTACCATCCAGTGATCTTTGCCTAGCAGAGGCAGAAGTTGCTGCAAAGTTAACATCTTGAACTTTGGAATGTCTAGGTATGTATTGAGAATGGACAAATCCAGAATTGGCCTCCAAGTGTTTCCTTTCTTTGGCACAAGAAACAGGCGAGAATAAAATCCTAGGCCTACTTCTGACGGAGGTACCACCTGGATAGCCCCCATTTGTAAAAGTAAAGAAATCTGCTTGTGAGCCTCCAGCCTTTGCTGAGGAGGAACGTCCGGCATGCCTTTGAAAGGAGGCAAGGTGTGAAAATAAAACTTGTAGCCTCGATTTATAATGTCCAACACCCATTTGTCCTGGGTGACCAAAAGCCAATTTTGCTTGAAGAGTGCCAACTTTCCTCCTAGAGGAGCTGCCAGACAGGAGGAATCTGGCAGCTGGAGATACAGGTCATTGGGTCTGTTTACGAAAAGGCTGACCCCTGCCCTCACCAGAAGATTGTGCAGGAGAACTCCACATCCTAGGTCTGAAAGAACCCTGAACCTGAGCTCTGCCCCTACCACGTCTAGATCTGCCCTTAGACTGGAAATCAGAAGAAGGATAAGCCCATCCTTTTGCAGGCCAATTTCTGCTAAACTTAGGGGGCTGCACTTGTAAAAATTCCTTAACCGTCTGCATGGACTTAGCTTTGTCCTCCATTTTCTTCAAAACTGACTCCACAGGAGAACCAAAAAGAACTTCAGATTGAAGGGGAGCATCCAAAATTCGAGCTCTAACATGCTCTGACAAATTCTGATCCTTAAGCCAGGCGTGCCTACGAATAACTGAACCAGTGGCAGCCACCCTGGAAGAAGCCTGAAGAGCATCAAAGCCACACTGCAAGGAATGCTTACCTACCTGATCAGAAGCATGAACTAAGTCCTGCAATTCCTTACACTCTATACACTCAGCTAAAGCATCTACCTTAGATTTCAACTGACTTAACAGAAAATTCTGATACTTCAGCATATGAAACTGGCAATTTAAAGCCCTCATAGCTAGCGTGGAGGAGGTATACACTTTTTTACCCCACCTATCCAAAGCTCTAGAATCTTTATCCAGAGGAACTGGATTCTTAACTACAGAAGCCCCGACACCCTTAGGTCCCTGACTAATAGTTTCCAGGTCAGCTCTAGGACTCTTATACAAATATTTATGAGCCTCTGGAACTCTGTAATACCTGTCTGGCTTGACAGGGGCAGGGGGTAAAGAATCAGGATTAAGGGAAGCTTCAGAAAAAACATCCTGAACAACATCCAAAACAGGAGGAATAGCCAAGGGCCTATGTTGTGGTAAAAACAAAAATTCCCTAAGCCTCTTACGAGAATCTGAAAAATCCTGACCTTCCCACTTAAAATGCTCCCTCATAGAGTGCAGGGTTTCAGAAAAGGAAAAATCCTCTGGAGGAGAAGCAGAAGGACAGGAATCCTCTGCATCCGAATCAGAATAGGGAGGAAAATCCTGAATGTCCTCAGCTGAAGACTCAGAGTAATCTGAGGAATGCTCCAATCCCTCCACCTCTGTCTCCACCCTAGGCCTCTTATCTGGAGGGGGCATAGAACCTCTGATTAAAGTAATCAAATCCTCTGCCATTTTCAGCATATGTTTTTTAGGAACAGAGCCTGAAGAACTAGGGCTGACGCCTGTGCCAGAAAGACCAGGCCTAGCTTTAGAAGGGGCTTTAGTGACAGAAGTAGAAGGCCTAACAACTTTATTTAAAGAAGGAACTACAGAAACTTGAGAGGCCCCCTCGGCCTGACCTAACTCCTGAGAGGCCAATTCCTGTAAGATTAAAGGCTCCCCCTGTGCTTCAGCTGAAACCTCGGCTGGATCCACAGATTCAACCGTAGTTTCCATAGAACCGGCGTCCGCAACGGACGACTCATCCTGTTTAGACTTTAACGATTTATCTTTTCGCTTCTTAGCGGTAGCGGGCGTCGGAGGATCCGACGGCATGTTGTAGTTACACCACTTGCCGAAAACAAGTCTAGCACAATCTAACCTGCGTTTAATGGTGCGCTTATTAAATCTAGCGCAAAAGCGACACCCGACTACGTCGTGCTCAGGCCCCAAGCAAGGAATACAGAGAGTGGTAGTCCCTATGAGGTATCTGTTTCCCACAAGAAATACAATTATTAACTTTTTCTGACATCCGGATTTAACTGAGGCAAGAAAAGACAAAAATATTCCCCAACGGGGTACTTAGCCCAACTTGGTCTTCGGTCTGAAACTCAGAATACGAAAATTTCAGGACGCCGAACGGCACTTGCAAACGCTGCTTCTGCTTCGGACCATGTGGCAAGAAAGACTGAGGATATGGCGTCGGTCATGCGCTTTAGTACCACTGCGTACCGACGTCAGATCTGAGCGACCATGACCGACGCCAGCCTAACACTTTGGTATTCGGGCCGACCGAGGACAGCGGACTACCCACAGGTTATGACTGCAGCAATGTGAGATGAAGAACATCTATATTTAGTTAATCAACCTAGTCCCCTTTTGGCTTTGGACTGGTGTCTTTTTTGGGGATTGTTGGGCCATCAAGGGAGTCTCTCCTGGTCCAGGTTCAAACTAGGCATGAAGGTGTTTAATAAGAAAGCACATATGACTTTCAATGGCACTGCTGTAAGCTAGCAGTAAAAAATAAAACACAAATCAGCAATGTGAAGAGATGCATTTGCTGAGTGAACTGTAAGTCAATATGATTAGGAACTGCAAGTATTAGAAACTTCCCAATTCCAAATCAATGGAAACACTTTGGAATGATCTCAAGAAGCCCCTTTCACACATGGATTAGCCAAGCTCGTTCACACAAGGCTAATTATATAGCTGAGGCGAAGGAATGTGAAGT
Organism: Protopterus annectens; assembly: GCF_019279795.1. Classification (NCBI taxonomy): domain Eukaryota; kingdom Metazoa; phylum Chordata; order Ceratodontiformes; family Protopteridae; genus Protopterus; species Protopterus annectens. Next base: position 1,909,856,024 of record NC_056737.1, read on the forward strand.
ACAAATGGATGCCAGAAATTCACATGCTGACACTGCCAAAAAATTATAGAAAGAAAATACTGATCTGAGGGAGAAATACTTTGACCAAGTTGGAAATATTAAAAAAAGAAGCGCGTGGACTTTTGAAAACAGACCTTGTAGAAAAAAAAACACAAATGAATTACTGGTAACTTGGAAAAAGAAGGCCACGATTGTCAGTCATATATTCAAATCAAAATGGTGACTTGGACTAGTTTGTAGGTTAAAGACAGAGTGAACCCATAAACAGTTCATACTGGAATAAGAGCATATTTTAAGCTCCTAGGTCATGAAACTTACTAAAGACCATATTATGTCTCTTAAGCTGGTGACAAGAATTTTTTTTCTTTTTTGCAACTACTACTGCTCCTATACAAGGAGACAAAAATAAGTTTCTGGTCATTATAAGAGAATGCAGAATGAGAAAGTTTAAATGCCAGCTGTATTACACCCAGCAGTGTTCGAGTCTTGTTATTTTTCCCTGATGCACAACACATTAAGAGTTATTCAGCAGTACGTTACAAAAGGTGGGAAAGAAGAGAGTGGAGTTCAGAAAGATGCAGTGAATGAAGAGGGAACTGGAGTCAAGAACAAGAACTCGTGACTTGCAGCTCTGAATAAATAACATTTTACATGGTCGATGCAAAATAAGGATTTAGGTACCTTTAAAGAACGTCACCTCTGGGTCTCTGGGTCCCTAAGTTCCAACTTGACAAGAACGAAACTCAACAGTTCAACTCTTCAGGAAATCAAACCAATAAAATGTGAAAACTGCTTTATGTAGAGGTCAGCCAGCTCCCTCCAACCAGCACCGCAGCCCTTGCACTTCTATATACCAACTCTATGGCTGTAGAAGCACTGTAAAAAGGAGAAATTCAAAATGTTAAGAATCACTGCTGGCACCCTGGAAACGAACATGGGAGTGATTTCCTATAGAAGAGAGGATCAGGCAGTTCAACATCAGGGAGCTGAACTTTACCATAACAAGAGTTATGTATTTACCATAACTTGGCATCTGTGTTATCCTACGTCATCATTCATTACTATAGGGTCTAGGATCCGATATCGGATCCGAGCCAGGAACATACTATAGATGGAGCTAAGGCTCTAGCTCCTCCCTCTCCCATGATGCCCTGCTGCCCTCTGACCCCCAGATTGAGTTTGCGGCACCACAAGACTGGAGGGAAACTCCAACTTCCTCCCTGAACTCCAAGTTAGAGGGATGATGAGAGGGGAAAAATGTGATGAATGATGACGTAGGATAAACAGATGCCAAGTTATGGTAAGCACAGAACTCAATCTGATGTTATCCAAGTCATCATTCATCACTATAGGGTCAGAGTCCCCAGCTACCATCAACTCTGAAAGGCCTCAAGGAAGGACATGCCTGAGCACCGTGGAGCAAAAGGAAGCCCTGCTCCTAGAGACTAGATCAAGTTTGTAGTGAGAAACAAATGTGCGAGGGTTAGACCAAGTGGCCACAGCACAAATGTCATCAATAGACAGACTTGTTAAAAAGGCCAAAGAAGTTGCTACAGACCTAGTAGAATGAGCCTTGACATTTCCTGGAACTTCAAGGTGGTTATGGGTGTAGACCGTAGATGCAGCTAGATATCCATTTAGAAATGGTGACCTTAGAAACTGGAAGGCCACGTCTTTTAGGGGAAAAGGTCACAAAGAGCTGGTCTGACTTATGAAAACCTTTTGTCCTATGCAAGTAGAGCCGTAACTGTAAGTGAACTTCCAAGGTATGTAGAATATACTCCCCTTTGTTGGTATAGTTGGGGAAGAACTGAATTCATTGATTTAGAGATGGTTTGGAAGCAATCTTAGGCAAGAAGGAGGAGTTTGCCCTAAAAGAGACTCTATCCTTGCGAAAAGTCATGTAAGAGGAGTAATGGTGAGAGCTTGCAGTTCTGAGACCCTCCTAGTTGAGGTAATAGCCACCAGGAAGGCCACCTTCCAAAACAGGAACTAGCAGGCTCAAAAGGACTCCTAGTCAGAGACTGCAAAAACCAGCGTGAAGTCCCAAGTAGGTGAAGCGTCCTTAACAGGAGGCCAAAGCAGAAAAAAACCCTTTCATAAAAGCTTTACAAAGCCAAGATGAAAAGGTAGACTCAGAGCTCACTTGAAAGTTGAATATCACCGCCAACTGAAGCTTGATAGTGGAAAAATTTGCTCTCATTTGGAAAAGTGAGGACAAGAACAAAAGTATTTCAGGCACTGAAACAGAAAAGGGATCCAAATTCCTGCTCTTAGCCCAGATAAAAAACCTTTTCCACTTACCACTGTATACCTTTCTAGTGTAGAGTTTCTGGGAGGCTAGAATGATACGTTGAATGGGAGATGCTAGCCTGTACTGTTTTATGATCACTGGAACTGGAGAAACCATGCAGTTAAACGAAGGGTCCAAATGTTTGGGAGAGGAAGCCCCAACGCATGGGAAATCAGTTCCTGATGGGGATCCAGTACCCATGGCAGATAGTTCAGATGAGACCTGATGAAGGGTAAACACAGTTAACGAGGTCAGAAAGGGGCAATGAGGACAAGGGATGTCCTCAGACACTGCACTTTCTGCAGAACCTTGGGTATTAAGGGGAGAGGAGGGTAGGCATAAAGGAGACCCGGAGGTCAATCATGAACTAGACCGTCCCTTGGAGACTCCCCCGAGGGGGATCAGTGCAAAGTACCTGCTGCATCTGTGGCTGGCTGGGGAGGCAAAAGGGTGCAGCTCGGTTGACCCCAATGGTCGAAAATCTGCTTCATCACTGAAGGCCTGAGAGACCACTATTTAGGACTCAAGATAGATCTACTGAGCCTGTCAGCCAAATGTTGGAATCCCCGGGTATTGGTCCAGAACTATCGATGGTCGAAGCGTCAAGGGGAAGGGACTGGTCCAAAAAGACAGTACCAGATCCCCCCCATGGAGCTGAAGGCAAACACACCAGTACAGGTCACACCCTGCTCTGAGAGTGGGGCAACAGAATAAGCCAGAGACCCCAACGGAGTCTAGAAAGGGCGGATACTCTGCCTCATCAGAATCTGACCACAGACATACTGGTCCCTGGAATCCAAAGCCACTGGAGCTGGATGAGGAGAAACAGAAACTGGGAGGAGCGAGGCTTCCCTGGCTGGATAGGCAGGGGAATCCAGGAGCCCCAACTCTATTTGGGCCTTGAGGAAGCTCTTCATCATCCTGTGCATGTCTGAGGGCAAAAGACTCCTCGAAGATCTAGAGGAGAAAGAGGAGGCGGTAGACTTGGAAGGAGATCTCCCTAACCTACTGTGATGTTCCAGGGAATGGATCTGATGTCTTGGAGCCGAATGAGACGTCTGCTTGGAGATAGAAGGGACAACAACCTCCTCCAAGACTATAATCAGATCCAATGACCCTGTCAGATCTGAAGGCCTAACAGACACAGCAGACGGATCCGACGAACTGGTCGGATCCAAGGCTGGCCTGATCTTGGTCGAATCTGAGGGCCTCTGATCTGGAGGCCTTCAGATCCAAGAGACAGCTCCGTGGCTCTTGGCTAGGAAGACCTCGGATCTGAGACAGACCTGCCTGGAGTTAGACCTGAAGACTTACTATCAGACAGCCGTGGCTTCTTAGAGGGAAGCTGGCTGGACAGCCTTCAAGGGGGAAATGAAAGGTCCCCCCGGGTCAGACCCTTTATTAAAAGTTTGCTGTGGCACTCCACCAAGGGCCTGGGGTTAAATGTGGCACAAAGGTTGCAACAACATCTAAGTGCAGAGTGCCCAAGCAATACACACACTCTTGGTGCACGTCAGAATGAGGCATTTTCCGACAGCATAAGGAGCATTTCTTAAAACCAGATGGTTTCTCTGCCATAATTTAACAACGAAAATAAACTAGGCTAAATTAAACTACTAAAAACGCTAACAACTACACCAACTCAGCCCTAACAGCTACTAGGAAAAGGGGGCCAAAAACCCAACACATGGTAAATTACACAAAAAAAATTAACTTAGGGAAGGGAGATAAACTATAAGAAACACCACCAAATATATTAAGAACCACACTAAAAAACTACCTGAAGAAATAAAAGAAATAAGGACTTAACTCAATAGAGCCAATGGAAACGCATCTACACAGAATACATGGCAAATGAGATCTAGGGGGTTAGAGGGTGGAAGGGCATCATGGGAGACGGAGGAGCTAGAGCCTTGGATCCGTCTGTAGTATGTTGCTGGCTCGGATCTGCTATGGGATCCTAGACCCTACAGTGCTGAATGATGACCTGGATAACATCAGATCAAACCTTAACTTTACACTTGACAATGTGTGCATAAGCATTTTAAAGAACATTTTTTGAAGAAAGAAGCGGCCATCAGCAGTATGAACAAGAATGTTGTTTGAACAAGACACGACTTTGTGCATTCCAGGAATTACTGCATTTTTATCTGTTCTGTTCAGTAGGCTGAACATAAGATTTGTACTTGTTTACTGTGCCTAACCATCTTATTCAGCAGGTTTCACTGAGGGGGTGAGGGGAGCATTCCATTTGCCTACTCAGGGGATGGACTATATTTACATGTGTTGTTTTGTTGGACAAGGTGAGAGGAAGCTCTTGCTGGGACTGATTGCTTAGCTGACAACTAACAAAATATTAACGGACAACAAATAATTGCATAAGACTTACTGAGATGTGTCATAGTTTCAATTAACATGAACTAGCATTGCTATAATACGGATATTACAAATTTTAGACCAATCTGCTTGACATCAGTTCTTGGAAAATGTTTCAAAAGAGAGCTTTCTGAAGCAATAGTGTCAATTCAATTGCTATCCGAGATATTCATCAGCATGGTGTTATGGATCATCCTTTACAAACATGGTAACATTTTACTATCAAATTACCATGCCTATGGATTTCACTCTATCGTGAATGGTTATATACTTAGACATGGCAAAAGTGACTGACTCTGTCTTCTGCAGTGACTGATTTTGTGTTATTAAAGGCAAATACAAATTCATACTTCATCAGATGGGTTATGTCCTGGCTGAAAGGTAGAGCACAGGCTGTGATAATTAATGGCACAAGATCAGAATACTTACCTGTCAGCTTAGGAGTATGTTAGGGTTCAGAATTAGAATCTATTCTGTTCAATGCAATATTCACCATCATTTCTAAGAAAAGATGCTCTTGGGTCAGCAAGTACTCGAATTATAGCAAAATTATCTTCTCTAATGATAGTGACTTTGCAATAATCAACTCTTCTTCTTCTTTTGGCTGCTCCCGTTAGGAGTTGCTACAGCAGATCAACTGTTTCCATTTCTTCCTGTCCTCTGCCATCTTGCTCTGTTACACCAACCACCTGCATGTCCTCTCTCACCACATCCATAAACCTTATCTTAGGCCTTCCTCTTTTCCTGTTCTGAAGGCCTGGCAGCTTCATCCTTAGCATCTTTTTCCCAATATACTCTGCATCCCTCCTCAGCACATGTCCAAACCAACATAATCTTGCCTCTCTGGCTTTGTCTCCAAACCTTCCAACCTGGGCTGACCCTTTAATATACTTATTCCTGATCCTGTCCATCCTCGACACACCCAGTGCAAATCTTAACATCTTCAACTCTGCCACATCAAGCTCCGACTCCTATAACAATAGCAACAGTCAACTCTTACATTTCTGAAATTATTACCTGGACAGAATCTATTGGACTAAAGTTTATCATTGACAAATGAAAAGTCATGTATATTAGAAAATTAGAAGTTATGTACCTACCATAACGTTCCTTGTTAGTTGTCTTCTCGCCTTCTTTCTTGCTGGATGGGTTTGGAGCCGACCCTCGGCTCCGACTCGGCCACTCTAAAAGCTCGAGAGCTAGTTCCACCGGCTCGAGGCTCCCCTATATCCCACAATGCTAGGCGGTAACTCCTCAGATCTCGTTTGAAAGCTAAGCCCAGCAAGGAAATTCCATAAAAGGAACAAAAGAAAACTCCTCTAGGTCTGTCCAGGCTAGGGGGAAGGAGGGTGGGATGCAAGAAAGAAGACGAGAAGAAGACAACTAACATGGAACGTTATGGTAGGTACATAACTTCTAAATGTTAAGTTGTCTATCTCGCCTTCATTCTTGCTGGATGGGACCGCGTCCCTAGCACCTTATCCCGGGTGGCCTAACGGAACAGACTCTTGAGAACCGTGGAACCAAAGTTGGCTCGATCTCTAGAGGCCAAGTCCAACTTATAATGAGAAATGAAGGTATGGGGAGAAGCCCATGTAGCTGCAGAACAAATGGAATCAATAGGCAGCATATCTTGGAAAGCTATAGAAGTGGCTAAAGCTCTAGTTGAATGAGCCCTGGGTTTGGATGGCAATTGTTGATGTCTGATCTCATACACAAGGGTAATCAACGAAGTAAGCCATCTAGAGAAAGATACTTTAGAAACTGGAAGGCCCATTCTACCTTCTGCATAAGAAACAAACAGTTGATCAGACTTCCTGAATTGTTTGGTACTGTCTAAATAGTACCCAAGTTGGCGATGAACATCTAAACAGTGTAACTTTTGTTCTGACCTGTTGGAATAATTAGGGAAGAACACAGGAAGTTCTATGGTTCGATTCAAATTTGCCAGTGAAGCTACCTTGGGTAAAAAGGACGGGTTAGTACGTAAGGACACCCTATCCTTATGAAACACAAGATAAGCGGGTCGACTACACAGAGCATGGAGTTCAGAGACTCTTCTAGCTGAAGTGATAGCTACTAAAAAGAGTGTTTTCCAAGATAGTAACTTTATTGAACATGAAGCTGCAGGTTCAAAGGGGGGAAGAATTAAGGACGCCAGAGCCAATTTGAAATCCCATTGAGGAGGAGGATCCCTGATTGGTGGTTTGAGGAGAAAAACTCCCTTTAAAAAGGCTTTGCAGATTTTGTGAGACATAATGGAGGACTCTGAGACTCCAACATGAAAGTTCGATATTGCTGCCAACTGAACTTTGATGGTAGACGGGGACGAACCTCAGTGGAAAAGTTCGGCTAGAAAGTCTAGAACTGATTGAATGGAAGCAGTGAAAGGATCTATATTCTTTGACTGCGCCCAATAGGAAAAACGTTTCCACTTGCTATGATAAATCTTCCGAGTGGAAGATTTATGAGAGGCTATCAAAATATCAGAGGAAGCCTGGCTAGAGTTGGAATTGGAGGAACCACGCTGTGAGGTTCAGAGAAGAGAGGGAGTGGTACAACTGACCCGACTGGTGGGTCAAGAGGTCTGGAACTGGGTCCAGATGCCAAGGTTGCTCCAACAGATAACGGTGGAGAAACGGGAACCAAACCTGTCGAGGCCAGTAAGGGGCAATAAGGATCATGGAAGCTTTCTGAGCGATGGCTTTCTGTATTAGCTGAGATATCAGAGGGAAGGGAGGAAAAGCATACAGAAGTCCCCGGGGCCAATCGTGTACTAGAGCGTCTCTGCTGGGGTGGCCTGGTTGGGGAAAGAGGGTGAAAAAATCGTCGCACTTGCTGTTTTGGGGAGTAGCGAAAAGGTCGCAGCAAGGCCGGCCCCACTTTCGAAAAACTTTCTCCAACACTGAATTGTTTAGAGACTACTCGTGAGGCATGAGAATAGCTCTGCTCAATTTGTCTGTAATCACATTGGACTTCCCGGGAACGTGCGTTGCTAACAGAAACCGCTGAGAAGAAATCGCCCATTGCCACAGTCTGAGTGCCTCTCGACTTAGGGGGTAAGATCTGGTTCCGCCTTGTTTGTTGAAGTACCACACTACAGACATATTGTCTGTCTGAATTGCTATAGTTCCCATGGGGAGAGTGTCTTGTAAGGCTTGCAACGCTAGAAGCACTGCTCTCATCTCTAGGACATTTATGTGCAAGTGGCACTCGAAAGGTTGCCACATGCCTTGGACCGTCCTGCCCTGGTAAAGCCCCCCCCCCCACCCGATCAGGGAGGCGTCCGATGTCACTGTAGCAACCGGAGGGGAAGGGACGAAAGGTCTCCCTAGGTGGAGCTGGGGAGATGTGATCCACCAAGAGAGATGATTCTTGCACGATTGAGTTATCCGAATAGGATGGGACATTGGAAGTCATTGGAAAGACCATTGTGTGAAGAGCATCCATTGTAAAATTCTCATATGGAAGCGAGCTAATGGTAGAAGAGGGATGGCCGCCGCCATAATCCCTAAGACCTTCAGGATCAATCTGGCTTTGACTTTGTTGCTCTGCAAGACAAGAGAGACCTGTCTGTGTATGTCTGTTATTCTCTGCTCTGTGAGTCTGGCTGACATGTTGACGGTCTAGATTTGCACCTATAAAGGTAATAACACGACAAGGCGACAAGACAGACTTTTCGTAATTTATTGAAATGCCTAGTGTCTGACGTGTGAAAGGTGCAGTCTCTGGCAAGAAGCAAAAGATGCTTGGTGGGGGCTGTAAGGAGCCAGTCGTCTAAATAAGGAAACACCTGGAATCCTTGTAGTCTCAGATGAGAGGCGACCACTGCCATGCATTTGGTAAACACTCGGGGGGCTGTAGTGAGACCACAGGGCAGGGCTCTGAATTGGAAATGACTGGTTCCCAGCCTGAAGCGGAGGAATCTCCTGGAGCGTCGACTCATTCTGATGTGATAGTATGCATCCTGGAGATCTATCGAGCACATCCAGTTGTCCCGCCCCAAAAGGGGTAGAATGGACTGCAGCATGACCATCCGGAACTTCGTTTTCTTGACAAACTTGTTCAAGTTGCTGAGATCCAAAATGGGTCTCCAGTTCCCTGTTTTCTTTGGAACCAAGAAGAATTTGGAGTAGATTCCGGATCCTGTTTGGTCTGCTGGAACTGGTTGAAAGGCTCTTTTTGCAAGCAGCTTTGAAATTTCTAATGCTGCTTGCTCCCTTTGACTGGGTGGAACGTCTGGAAGAGATTTTTTGGATTGCTTCGGAATGAAAAAGAATGGGATTCTGTAGCCTTCGGAAATGATAGACTGTACCCACTTGTCTTGAGTTAGGGATAGCCAGGCTTCTGGGTACAGCGATAATCTTCCCCCGACTGCCTCCGAAGGAGGACAGTCGGGCAACACCTCAGGGATGCTGAAAGGGCTTGTCGGAAAAGGATTCTCGACTGCCCTGATTCTGCGGGCCCCCTCTGCCTCTAGGACGGCGTCTACCGTTATTGTTCCTCCCTCTGCCTCTAGAGGGGAATCGACTCTGTGCGTCAGGCAAATCTCCCTGAGATTGTTTGCGGAACCACATCTTTCCCCCCTTCTGGCCTTTGGGGTAAGGCCTAGAAGGAGTAGAAAAACGGACTCCGACGGCAGAGAGAGTTTTGCCATCAGTCTCGCACCTAGTCAGGGTTTCCTTCACTTGAGGACCAAAGAGGGATGATCCATCAAAGGGGGAATTAGTGAAGGACGCCTTGAAAGGGTCCGCAAAGTTACATAGCCGCATCCAGGCGTGCCGACGCAAGGCTACACCTGTACCTGCCGCTCTACTTGCTCCATCCGCCGCATATGAAAGGAGGCGCATGGAGGAGTTAGTTATAGAATTAAGGGTCGCCAGCTGAGAGTTCATCCTATCCTGAAAACCCGCAGCTGTTGGGTCCTTTAACATTTCGCTCGCTTCCTTGAGCAAATCCCTCTGAAGACGAGTGAAATGACACAGGTAATTCAACGAGCGCATAGTAAAGGTCGCTGACGAGAACATCTGCTTCCCGTACCTGTCCATCGACCTAGACTCCTTGTTAGGAGGATGAACAGGCACCGAAGGATCAGCTAACTCCTTCTTGGTGGCTGCAGCCACCACCATAGCATCAACGGAGACGCCTTTGGTTACAAATTCTTTGTCCTTGGGGGCAGTGATAAATTTTGATGGTCTCCTGGGGGTGGGTTCCACTGAATCAGGAGCCGCCCAGGCCTTCTTTGCCACCACTTGCATAAGGGGGTCAAAGGGAGGGGACACCCAGGAGGTGGAAGGGTGAGAGCCAAACGCCTCAAGATACACCGATTCATCCTCTGAAGGGTTGAGGGCTGGCCAATTCCCCCTCTGTTTTAAGATTTCGAGGATGTCTGCAAAGGAGACATCTTCAGAGGGGGAACCTTCAGAATCCTCTAAAATCAGTGTCAGAGGTGACAGACTCAGGGGAGTCAATGTGCTTCCTCTTGAATTGCCTTTTCCTAGGGGGCTCTGCTACCGGATCAGGAGAGGCCTCGGAAGAGGAGGAGATCCCCACTGGGGAAACTTGAGGAGCTGGCTCTCTACGGTCGGGGATGAGAGAGTGAGCAGAAATCACCGGAGGCACCGGTGAGGGAGGGGCAGAAGGAGCCGACTGTGGAGTTGAACCTGGTTCTAACACGCTCCTCATGACCTTGAAGGCACCCCTGTCAGGCAGAGCCGGAGGTCTCCGCTCCGAAAAGCTGAAAACCTCCCCCGGCACCGACAGTGATGGCTCCGAGGCTGATGTCAGAGCCGAACTCACCAGCGTTGAAGCACCGAGAGGGAGAGCGGGGTCGGACAAGGGTCCGATGCCACTCGCCCCCTCGGAGCCGACGAGGGAAGTCCGGCGCCGAGATTCTTCCAAGGAAGACATCGGAGCAGACAACCGCACCGAAGACAAAGGTATCGGTTCCGACGCCACCACAGTCTCAGGTCTGAGCCGCCCCGGCTCCGAACTCAGAAGAGTCAGAGGAGGAACATTTTGAGTAATGGGAATAGTTCTCGACTGTTGAGTCGAACTTTGAAGCATCTGGGCCAGTGCCTCGGACTTAAGAAGTCGACTCACTACTCTCTGAAGGTCATGATCCGATAGTCTGGAGGACCTAGAGGAGTGAGATCTATGGCTCTGTTCAGACAGCAAAGGTGATGCTGGAGCCGAATGAACGGAGCCGATAGATGGAGATCGGGACCTTTTTCTGGATGTCGGTTCCGACAATTTGATCGGTGCCGACTCAGTTATGTCTTCCTCGGCTCCGGCCGGAGCCGAGGAAATAGTAGGGGCATGTTTTTGAGATTCATCGGCTCCGGCCGGACCCGATGTTCGAACAGCCTTTGGACCCCCAGAAGACAGCTCAGAGACTGGAGCCAAAGGTCTGGAAGGCTTAGAGGGTTTCCCCGAGGATTGAGTCGAGGGACCCTCAGGCTTCAATAAGCCCCTTAAAATTAGCTTATTTTTACGCTCCTGCAGGACTCTAGGGCTGAAGCCATGGCAAACAGCACATGAGTCCTGCAGGTGCAAAGGCCCCAGGCAGTATACACAAGAAGTGTGACCGTCTGTCAGACATCTTCTGACAGCACGAGTCACACTTCTTGAAGCCTGAGAACTTCGATTCTTTGGACATGTCCAAGAAAAGTCAAAGTGTAACCACAAGCACACACACACACACACACACACACACACACACACACACACCGATTACACTTGTTAAATTTTTAAATTAAAAATTAGTAATTAACTTAGAAATTAAATCCCTACAAAAACACAGTCACTCTAAGTACTAAGGAAGGGAGGGACTGGGCCTAAAGCCCAAGGGAATAAATTTAGCAAATTTAGGGAAAAAAAACTGGGGAAACCTGACTATAAAGGGGAGTAAACTACTTAACTTTTAAAACTATGAGGAAAAGCTAACTTAAAAGGGGGTTTATCTGATATACAACTAGATATTTCAACTAACCTGACGAGCCGGTTGAAAAAGCACCTCGATCGCTGTAGCGGCAAACGAGATCTGAGGAGTTACCGCCTAGCATTGTGGGATATAGGGGAGCCTCGAGCCGGTGGAACTAGCTCTCGAGCTTTTAGCATGGCCGAGTCGGAGCCGAGGGTCGGCTCTGAACCCATCCAGCAAGAATGAAGGCGAGATAGACAACTTAACATCCAGCTTTTACTAGATTTGTATACATGGCATATACAGTACTGAGAGAAGCCTATTATAAATATCTGAGTTTAACACTGAGTGAGAGAGTTTCTTTTGGAAAACATGTTGAACTAAACATGTCAGGTACTAAAGCAATTGGGAATCGTGATTAAAAATTTACACCTAGATATTCCTCTCACTTAACTACTATTTATTAAATCTATATAACAGCTGTCTTAGTATAAGTTTTTGTATTTACAATCCAAAGGAGCTGAATAAAATGTAATCTTTGCAATGGAAATTCACAGTGTCTTCTGTATACTAAGAGTATAACATACATATATACAGAATGTTGTAGTACTAAAGCTGCTGACGTTGAAGTATAAATTTATAAGGGGCATATTTATTTTTGCCTATAAAGTGCATAATGACAAATACCTGCAATCCATCACACTGAAAGATATCACACTAAGACAATACTTTGAAAAGTACAGTTGAGCAAGTAAACTCACCATTATAGTAGATGTTTTAATAGATCACTGCTGCAGTAGCTTAATCTATATGGGTCCTATATCTTCTGACCAGCCAACTTCTCAAAGCTTAAAGGCACCTTCAACATGCTGCAACTGTCAGGAGCTTGAGAGGAGTTCCACATGAAGACAGTTGATGCACAAATTACCTCAAAGCATTTTTTCCTTAGGAATGAGCAACAGCCTTGAAAGGCCAATGCTAGGAAACAATTCAGCAGTAAGCTACATGCAAAGGGTGTATACAGCCACATCCTAGCAACACAAAAAGAAATCAGCCAAAATAAGGAGGGCTGCAGGGAGGGAAGGCTATGCAATAGTAATGTATAAAAATATATTCTGCTTTGGTAAGTTTACTTAAACAACTATACTATGTCATAAATCACTGTTTCAGACGCCTATGCTATATGGATAGCTTAGAAAAACTTAAAGGGATAGCCCCTGTAGAATGGTCCTAGCAAAGCCTGCTCTGGACCTTGAAAAGGAATCCAGTTTATAGCGCTTTGTAAATGTATGTACAGAGGACCAAGTTACAGCAAATATAACATTTTTAGATTGCATCCCTTTTCAGAAAGCTTCCAAAGAAGCCATAGCATTTATGGAATAGGCCATAACCCTGCCAGCAAAAGGCTTATGGTGAATATAGCAAAAAGTAATAGCATGAAACAACCACCTAGAAATAATCTGCTTTGGCAATGGTTGTCCTCAGCTTTCCTGAAAGCTTGAGTCTTGTCTAAGTAGTAGCCAAGGGTCTATATTACACGATGGAACATTTAGGTGATCGAACACCTATACGATGATCTGTAAATGTCAAACTCTGACAATTGCAAATGGCTATTTATGCAAATTGTTTTCCCCTAGGAAAAAATTTGCTTGGGCTTCATTGGTAATTTGCCCTTTTCCCCAATGTAGACTGATCTTGGAGTTGCTATATTTAGTTAGGGGGTTTAAAGGTTTGCTTTGTTTCCTATGGCCAAGTGAATTTTTTCCCAAGGGGAAAAATTTGCGTAAATGGCCGTTCGCAGTTTTAAGGGTTTGACATTTACGGGTCGATGTTTGGGTACTCAATCACCTTAACGTTCGATCACGTAATATAGATGAGTATCTGACCTGCCTTTGGAGATCTAGAGTGTGAAGAATCTTTTCTCCCTTATTCTTGGGTTCAGGAAAGAAGACACGGAGATTAACAGTCTAGGTTAAAGTAAATTCTTAAGACCACTTTAGGCATAAAAGAAAGCTTAGTACTTAAAGAATCCCTGTCCTTGTGAACAACTGATGAAGGGATGATCCAGCATCAGTGCTTATAACTCAGATCTCTCCTACCAAATGTCTGAACAATGAGTAAAATAATCTTTCATGCCAAGAACCTCAAATCAACCAGGTGAAATGGTTCAAATGGTGAAAGAGTAAGCTTTTCAAGCACAAAGTTCAGACCCCAAGAAGAACCCACCTGTTTCCTAGGTAACAGATGTGCAACACCCCTTTCAAAAACATTTTAACTTCAGTTTGGTTAGAAAAGGTGGGAGGGGCAGGGATCAAAGGGCAGATAAGCAAAAATGGCTGACAAATGTACAATGATAGAGAAATAAGACTGACCCAGCAAACAGTAACTCACACAAATAATCAAAAACCAGTGGCAACCAGCCCTGAATACAGTCCTGGTTCCTGTACTGGCATCAACTAGAAAATCATTTCCTTTGCACGTATACGATTCTCTAGCAGCAGGTATTTTGCCTCCTTTAGCACTACCATATGCATGTCTTCAGAAAAAATATGCCTACAAAGTATCAAAATTCTATCATCTAGTAAAGACCAATCAGATCCAGCTTCATATCAATGATTATAAAGTGCTTATGTCTATACTAGCTAAAAGAATGCTAAAGGTTTTGTCAAAATCAATAGATATGGATCAATGAGGTTTTGTGAAGGGGAGGCAAATATTTGATAACATTAACAGAAAAATGATGATCTAGAGGAAAGCAGAATGTAAGAAAATGTTACAGTTGTTGGTGGGTCTTGATGCAGAGAAATCATTTGACAGAATAAACTGGGATTTTATGAATAGGGCAATGAAAGCATTTGCATTCCCTGATGAATAATAACGTTAATTAGGAGGATAAACAAGGGATCAGAGGCAAGAATTAAAGTGGGAAAATTGCTCTCTGAAAAGTTGTATCTGAACACAGGATCCAGGCAGGGGAGTACTCTTTCCCCTTTGTTATTTGCTTTATACTTAGAACCACTGGCAAATAAAACAAGGGACTCAGAAATTCAAGGATATAACAGGTATAGTAATCAAGAAAAGTTGGCTTTATTTGTAGACTATATTGTTTTGTACCAGATACATCCAAAAAAGTATATCATAGTGTTGTGGAACATTCTGAGATAGTTTCAGGCCTTTTCGGGGTATAAAATTAATGAAGATAAAACAAAGGCTACAACTGTAAATTATGTATCCACACATGAATTGGTTCAGTAATACACATTTATGGGGACATGACAAGATGAGGTATTTAGGACTATGGATTAAAAGGTTTAAGTTATGGATATGTGGGAAGAGACTAAACAAAAGATGGTATAAAAGCTGTGAAAATGGAAGGAAGCTCCTGTTTATGGATCTGGATAATAAGATCCAACTTGTGAAAATGTTTTTAGTCCCTTTAGCTATATATAAAAGTCAAGCATATTTTTTTTTTATCAACAAGAGGAGAAGTTGTAGACAATAATAAAGATTTGAAGGAATTTATCTGGGAGGAGAGGAGGGCAAGGGTTAAGTGGAATAAGTTGATTCTTCCAGTAGAACAAGGAGGCCTAGGATTATCTGATCTGAAGGGATATTTTAGATCCACACAATTAAAGCTGACATACGTAACACAAGCAGAAGGTTATAATTAAAAGTGAAAAGGGATGATGATGAAACGAGGTAAATTCAAGAAATGAGAGAGAGATTTTTGGATGTAGAGTCTTAAGAATAACAGCAGCAATAATGAATATTATACAAAAAGCAGGAAGTATTGAGACTGAAGAAATTACTATTTTTTTTAAACAGAGATGACTGCAAGTATGGGTACAAGGGTTTGGGATTCACTGGGGAAAGCTGGCAAAGGAACTACAGTATTGGGAGCAAATAACTAGAGGGGGAAAGGTAACAGAATGGGATGAGGCCAAAAAGACATTTAGACTGCAGGCTAGAAACTGCCTTCCCTACCAAGGGTTGTTAAAGTACAGAGAAAGGGCTACTGGGAAATCCTAAGTGAAAGATGTGCTCTGGTAGAGGTTTTAGTTAAAAAAGGCAAAGGCATAGCTTATTCACCCAGTGCCCTCTGCCAGTCACTGATCTAGTGCCCCACCCCATTGCTCAAAGTTAAAAAACGAAACAAAAAAACAAACAAGCGATCCAATAGACTGCACACAGCAGTTTGAAGTGCATGGACAATGAGGTTTCGTGAAGGGGAGGCAAATATTTGACAACATTAACAGAAAAATGATGATCTAGAGGAAAGCAGAATGTAAGAAAATGTTACAGTTGTTGGTGGGTCTTGATGCAGAGAAATCATTTGACAGAATAAACTGGGATTTTATGAATAGGGCAATGAAAGCATTTGCATTCCCTGATGAATAATAAGCAACAGCAGAAAAAAATAATTTTCTGTGCCAGCATCTCAGAAAGCAGGAACGCACTCATATTGTACTCTCTAACAGGTTGCTGCCATATTTGCTACACTACTGAAAAAAGGGATAATTAGCATGGCATATAAAATATTGCACTACAACTGTTAAGAATCAATAAGAGGAGGTTAGAAAAGATTGGGAAGAGAGATTGGATACACAATTTATAAAGGAACAATGGAAGGACATATATATGGCTCCCAACTATACAACAAAGTCTAGAAGTTTTAGGATTTTTTTCTTGGAAGTGTTTGCATAGGTATTTTTATACCCTAAGCATACTACAAAGATTTTTTCCTCAGGTATTTCGTAAATGTTGGAGGTGTTATGGGGAAAGAAAGAGGTAACTGCAAACATATGTTTTGCGAGTACAATGAATTGGCAAATTTTAACAATTCCCACAACATACTCCAGTCCAAAATACTAGGTGAAGAATGTATCTAAGGAAATGATTCTTTTGAGTTGGGACACATGATCTGAATTCTAGACATAGTAAGGCCTTCTTAAGTTTAATTGCAGTGGCTGCCAAAAAAAAAAAACAATTACTAGGAAATGGAAATCGAAATGTAAACCAACTGTATTTGATGTAGTGAATATTTTAACAGATATAAAAGATACTGGAAGTGGGATCTTTAGAAAGGGAAGGAGAAAATTACATAGAAATTAATGGAAATTGTGGGAACAATACATGCAGAATACTTTTCTGGAGGAGGTTTAAGGGAAGGCAGGAAATGAGAAATTTATGCAATGTTAAACTGAGGGTAGTTATAAAAACCATACGGGATGTATACAATGCATGTACCTGGAAACATGTTAACATGGTTTGCTTTCTTTTAATTTAATGTATGCTTGCCTTTGTCTTAAATGATAATTTAACAACAGTATTAAGAAAATTCCGTCATCTGAACAGTTAGTTGAAGAGTTTTCATGTTGGGGGGGGGGGTGCATCAAATCACCAGTATCTTGTTTAAGTAAATTCAGCCTGTGGGAAAGCTTGTGATAATTGCCCTTGGTCTGATTGAAAAGGGAGAACCATTGCTGCCTGGGGCATAAAGGAATCACCATCATAATTTCTGGAAAATCCTTCTGGATCTTCAGAAAAAAACTGAACATTAATTGCAAGGCATACAAGAACATTCCACGGAAAAAAGAAAGCACCTGGCTTCCAGGCCTGTTTATAAAGAATCCTGGAGCAGAATTTCTTATATAGTCTGTTCTGAACACAAGATAAACAGATCTAATTGAGGTTTTCCTCACAGTAAGACAATCTCTTGGAGGAACCCAGGATATTTCCATTTGTGAAGGACTATCCTGGACTTGCTGAGCTTGGCTGCAATAAAGTTTGCTCTGAAGGAATGTATAAAGCCTGAGCAATCAAAATGAGCAGAGTTACCACCTCCCAAGCAATCACAGCCACTGTAGAAAGAGGATACCTAGTTCCCCAGTGTTTATGTACCTCATCATAGTAATTCTGTCTGTATAACTGTGCAGAGGTCCTGGGGACTAGAAATGGATTTAAGGCTTTCAAACTACTGATATCGGCAACACCTTTCTGGTGTTAATAAGCTTGTCTGTCTGTCTTGAGATTCCAGAGAGCTTGCACTTTTACCCCTTTTGACATGACACCTCATATCAGAACTGATGCATCTGTACTGACAGAGCCTGAGAGGGGTTTAGAAGGGAGAATGGAGACCTGGATTGCAGGAGATCTGGTCTACCCACCAAAGAATGTCACTCTATAAATCCCAGCACTGGAGTCTGAAAGGACAAAGGCTGAAGATACGGAATCCAGACTGATCAGAGGTGCCATTGTGTTTTCCTCATGTGGAGTCTGGCCAGATAAAAGCGTATGAATCACTGATGTCATCTACCCCAACAGCCAGTGAAATTTCCTTGCAGATAAGTGGTTTGCCTAGAGATACTCAGAAAAATTGCTGAAACATCTTCACTTTGTCTGCAGGAAGAAAGGATCTTCTCTGGGCAGAATCTAACAGACATCCCAGGAATAAAATTCTGTGAGAAGGGATGAGAGAAAACGTCTGCTAGTTGATTTGAAAACTTAGACTATTTAGAAGCTTCTGACCAGTTGCTGGAGACTCTTGACAGCTGGCAAGAGAGTCTAAAAATATTAAACAACTGTCCAAACATAGACAAAAAAAAACAAAGTGGACTTCTTTGAGAAGGTCACCAAAGCAATGGATGAGGACAAAATCGTTCACACTGCCTACCTTGACCTGGCCAAGGCATTTGACAGAATACCCCACTTGGGCATTGTTGACTAACTCAAGAGGTTAGGTACAAATCCGTATGTCACCCGGTAGATAGCCAACTGGCTCACAGACAGGACCCAGGAAGTTAGAATCAAGGAGTCCACGTCAACAAAGAAGCCAGTCACAAGTGGAGTCCCTCAGGGATCAGTCCTTGGACCTCTCCTTTTTGGCATTTACTTCTCAGAAGTAAAGGCCAATGTCAGTGGTCACTGGCTGACTACATTTGCAGATGATTGCAAATTAGGAGCTGTCATTGAATCAACCACCGACACAAATGTTCTCCAGGAGGGGCTGACACAGACAAACAACCAGTGTCAGAGTCAATGACTAAAACTAAATGCCAAGAAATGCATAATAGTATCCTTTGGGAAAGTCATCCATCCCTGGTAACTATCATATTGACAACACACCCCTTAGATGACCCAGTAGTCAGAGACTTAGGGACACACACAGACAGTAATCTAGCCTTTGATCATCACGTCTACAGTGGTGAAGAAATTATTCTATGTTGCGCAACTTATAAACAAAGGTATGGCATCTAAGTCCACGGAAGTCACTGTTCCACTGTATTCTGCATTCATCAGACCTATCATCGAGTACAATGCCCCCTTTGGTATGTACCTAACCAGGCATATCAAACAACTGGAATGTCCACAGAGGCTCCTCACTAAAAGAATATAGGACATAAGTAATATGTCCTATGCAGACCGCCTCAAGGCCCTATCCCTGTAGTCAGTCTACTACAGGCTTTTGAGGGGAGATCTATGCCTGGCATACAGGCATGGTCAGAACCCTCTCTGATGGACCTCCTGCATATCCACAAAACATAATACATCCAAAAGGTGTACACATATTTGGAGTACCAAACCGCTTTAATCCTGGTACCCGGCATTTCACCTTCAAAGGATATCAAATTCTAAAGCTTAAATATACTAAACAATAAAACAATTGTATTTCAAAAAGTCAACCAAGTTTACATAAAAAATACACCACCACCTTCTCAGGTGTATGTATGTACTCATTTAAAAAAATGTATGTATGTACTCATATAAAAAATACACACACACACATATACATATATGGACATATTTCTTCAAAAATTTACCACCACCTCCTGATTTAATCCATGTGGGACCAAGATTCCAAAATTAAAAATGAAAGTAGTCTCCAGCTGATTTAACTTATTAACAAATAGAGTACAAATACCACAGTTGCCAGATGGGCTAATGCACTAAAAACAGGGAATCAAAATTTCCCAAATGGGCTTCAATAAAATGTTCTGCCAGTAGACGGAAGCCTAAATTATCTCCTCTAATATTTCCCAAATGTTCCAAAATTCTAATCTTAAATTTTCTTTTGGTCTGACTTATGTACCATCTCACCTCTTCACACCCACAACCCAGAATGTATATAACACCACATGATTGACAATTGAACCTTGCTTGAGAGCCAAATCTGTGCCCATTGATCGTAGTATTAGATAAATTTCTGTTTCTATGGCACACACTGCATCTTCCACAAGGAAAAGACCCTAATGAACTATTTTGGGTCTGACAGGAAATTGGGTAGTTCAACAATTCTTTTAGGTTTAGAAATCTACCAAAAGAAAAAGTCACATGTTGTGGAAATAAAGTGCTAGGTTTGTCATCAGTAGTTATCACTGGCCAAACCTTGTAACCACCTATCTGAGTGTGTCTGAAAAGGGACTAAACCTAGTAACATAAAATATTTTATTTTCTGTCCCCTCCTCTCTTGAAGTAAATTGAATTCTATGTCCAAACTTACTGTTCTCATACAACTGTTCCCTACTTATCACATTATTCAACAATTTATTCTTTCCTTCATTAAGAATAGATCTAGAATACCCTTTGTCCGATGATCTTTCCTCTACTTCAGCCAGAGATTTCTCTTTAGAAGCCATCTCAGAAGTATTCATCCATACTCTTATAAATTCTTCTAAATTCACCATAAGGCAATGACTTAATGAGATGCTCAGGGTGCATGCTAGAAGCATGCAAAAAATTATTCACAGCAGTACTCTTCCTAAATGGAGCATACTGAATAACTCCCATCTCATTCACAAAAAACTGGACATCCAGAAAACTAATGGTACTGAAGTCTGTGTGACAACAAAATTGTAAACCATGACTATTAGAATTTAAGTCCCTCACAAATTTCTCAAACTCAGACAGAGGTCCCTTACATATGAAAATCAAATTGTCTATGTATCGCCTATATAACATCACCTTCTCCTTGTAATAAATATGGCTATACACAAAACGCTTTTCAAACTCCCCCATGTACAAAAAACATCATAAGAGGGAGCAAAAGGAGCCCCCATAGCAGTGCCCCTCATCTGCACACAGTTTTCTGCAGAGAGAAAGTTGGAGTCTTATTTGGGACTTGGAGAAGAAGTCTAGTCCGAGCTCTGGAGTGTGCTCCCTGTGTGCTCTTAGGGGAAGTTGTGCTTGTTGCAGAGAGCTGCATCTGAAAATACTGTGTATAGTGAACATTCTCCACCGGTGTCGGTGAGGATTGAGGCTCCTTCATTACTGGCCTAGAGGAGGGACATCACAAACTCACATAAATATTTCAAAATCAGATGGTTTGAAACCCTTTCAGGATTTCTGTTATTGACTAGACACCACCTAGAAGACCTATTCCACTTCTAAACATAAGATTTTCTAGTTGCAGGGTTTTTTTTGCCTCCTTAAATACTTGCTGCACACCCTCATAGAGCAAGTGCCTAAAATGTATCAAAACAGAATCAGCCAGGCTGTCAGTTGCAATTGTTCTAAGTCTGGGTGTACCATATGCCCCTAATGCTGTGTGAGCAGATCCAGTCTGTGAGGAAACTTGCGGTAGCTGCCCTTGACAAATTCTATTAAAAGGGAGAATCAACTTTACCTGGGTCAAAGGAGGTTTACCACAATGATTTATTTACACCTTTACTGAATAATCACTTAAGACATGGGCAAAGATACATTTATGCAAAATAATTAAAACATATTAACATGTTCTCCGTTATACATTTTAAATGACATAAGTTTTTTGTATAATTATCATCAATCCAATATTACATAAATTGCTGAATTTCTGCCTTCCCTTAAACCTCATTCCTGCATCAGAACATTAATCTGCATACATGGTTCCCACAATTTCCACTTATTTCTATGCAATTTGCTCCTACCCTTTTCTAAAGATCCTACTTGCAGTTCGTTAATCTGTTTCTAAGAATCATTTCCCGAAGTTACACCCATTTGCTCACCTAGTATTCCTTTCAGAGTACTCTGTAAGGAATTTTTAAAGTTTGCCAGTCAATTATGCTCTCAAAACAGATGGTGCCAGTTACCTCTTTCTTCCCCAACACACCTCCAACATTTGCTATCTACCTGAGGAAAAATTCTTTGCAGTCTGCTTGGAGTACAAAAATACCCATGCAAACACTTACAAGCAAAAATCCTAAATCCTACTCATTTGGTTGCATACTTGGGAGACGTACAAATGTTCTCCCATTGTTCCCTTGTAAATTGCTTATCCAATCTCTCTTCCCATTCTTTTCTAATCTCCCTTGATTGATTCCTATAGTTATCATGCAATATTTTATACATCCTACTAACTATCCTTTTTAACAGTAACTTCTTCTCTAGGTTCAACTAAAAACTATAACAGAGAAGGTCTTTCAGTTAGGATTTACGACTACTTTCTCTTTGCTTATACTCTGATATCAATCCCTGACAGGGAAGGCAGTTTGTAGCCTACAATCCAAATGTTTTCACGGCCACTTCCTATTCTTATCTACCTTTCCCTCTCTAGTTATTTGCTCCCAACAGTCCGGCTCTTTGCCAGTTTTCTCCAGTACAGTACACGCCTCACTTGCCTATTCTCTGTACTCCTAACTGCAGTCATCCCTATAATCCAAATCTCCTTTCTCCATTCTCATGTTGACTAAGTTCTTAGAATACTTTCTGTTACTGTATGAATATAATCTATATGGCTGTTATTCACCTTAAGGATCTGAACCCAAAATCCTGCACTATCCTTATTTTTTGAATTTCCCCAGTTCTTCACAATTATCTCTCTCCACCTTGAATTACAACTTGTTACTGTATGAGCTTTAACTGTGTATCTCTAAAATATCCCTTCGAATTAGGTAAACTTAAACCATCTTGTTCTATCGTAAAGATAAACTTATCCACCTTGATCCTTGCCCTCTTACCCTTCCAGATAAATTCTTTCAACTCTTTATTCACGATTGTCCACAACTTCTCCTCTGGTTATAAAAATATGAGTGGCCTGTATATACACTAAAGGGACTAAAAAAACCTTCACTGCTTGCATCTTGCAATCCATATCCATAAAACAAGGGCTTCCAGTTTCTCAGTTTTTGTATTATCTTTTTAGTGTCTTCCCCACATATCCTTAGGTTCCATAACAGAAGCCTTTTTAATCCATATTCCTAAACACTTCATTTTATCCTTTCCTCATAAATATGGTATTGTTTAACAAATTCATGTGCGAGTACATAGTTTATAGCTATAGCTTTTATTTTATCTTCATTAATTTTATACCCTGAAAAGACTTGAAATGGTCTCAAAATGTTCTACAATACTAAGATATCCTTTTCTGGTTTTATCAAGTACAAAATGTTGTTGTGTCTTTTGGCTTTTCCCGGTTAGGGGTCGCCACAGCGGAACTCCGGTCCGCTAATGATTGGCAGCAGATTTTTACGTGCCGAGTAGCCGGCCCTGATGCACAACCTTCAATGAAGGTACGCCCATTCACGCATGTCTCTACGCAGGACAACGTCTTACTGTGAGGCGAGAATGCTACCGCAGCACCACCACCGCAGTTTTTATCAAGTACAAAATATTGTCTGAAAATAAAGCCAACATTTCTTGATTACTACACCAATTATATCCTTAAATTTCTGGGTTCCTTATTTTCTTTGCCAACAGCTCTAAATATGAAGAAAATAAGAAAGGGGAGTGAGGACACACCTGCTGTGTTCCTCTCTTCAGACTCAACTTATCAGGTAGGAATCCTCCCACTTAAAATCTTGCCTCTGATTCCTCATATATCCTCCTAATCTTACTGTAGGCTTCCATTGTCCTACTCTTAAAACTCCAGCTTATTCTGTCAAATGTTTTCTCTGCATCAAGACCCACCAACAACTGTGGCATTGTCTTACTTTCTACTTCCTTCTGGATCATAACTGTTCTATTAATGTTGTCAAATGTTTGCCTCACTTCCAAAATAATCCTATCAATTTTTGCAACACCTTTGCCCTTCTTTCAGCCATTATATACATAAATAAATTATAATCATGGTTTAAAACTGAAATGGCCTTATATGAAGCTGGGTCTGATGAGTCTTTTACGATCTTTAGGTATTATAATCACCACATTCCTCCAGGATGTTGGTGCTTCCCCTCCTTTTAAAATACTGTTAAGGAAAACATTCCAGAACTTTATCACTTCCTTCCCTCATAGATTGCAAACTTCCAAAGGAATACCATCCATTCATGGACACTTTCCTGCAGACTGGTAATACATCACCATTTTTATCTCAATTAACTTATCTTAATTGTTAATTGTTCAGCCTAATCTACATTTAAACCTCGGCATACTTAAGTCTTCCATAAATATTTTCATTTGCACTTTTTCTTAATTTCCACTTGTATCTGCTTTACACAAATTTTCATAAAATTTCAGAAATATCTCTAATACCGTTACAGGATCTCGGTTTATTTTTCTTGTTAGAGGCTCCCTTAGTCTGGCAAGAACCCTTTCTACTTTCTGTTGTCTAAGTTGTTGTTCTAAAAGTCTTTTGTGCTCTAGAGTTAACAAAAAACAGCTGCTTAACATCAGTCATTCTAAACTCACACATTTTATTAAAATAGTCTCTTATTTTATCTGTAGAACTCTGCAGTTGTCCCTCTTCAAGTTCTGTGAGATTCCCTTTATTCTGCAATTACTTTAACCTTTGTCAGCCCCTCTAAATAATTACTCTTGCATCTTAACCATATTTCTCTTATTTCTACCATATTTTTAAACTCTGCTTTTCATTTTACACCACTCACTAGCTAGAACTTCTGAAGAAATTTCTGTCTTCCCTATTAACTCTCAATTTTAACTACTAATTCCTTAAATTCCTCTCTTTAACAGGTAAGTGGGTGTGGAAGTACCAGTGTCTCTTACTTCACTACCCGGTATTTTTATCTTAGTTTTTATCAACAGTTATCTAAAGTAATTACTAGATATGTGTTAAATCTTTCCATTAAATGGATATGTTCCTGTGAAATATTTCTGTCTAGTCTACCCCATTTATTGTACCGTGGGATATATATAAATTCTCCAAGAGTTACTACTACTGAATGCACATCTCCCATACCAAATATTTTCATATTTTTTTCAGAAATCTACCCTTCTTTGTTACATTTCCCTTCTAGATCCCACAGATATAGCCACACTGTTGCAAATTAAGTTCTAGTCTCCACCTATAAGTATCTCAACCAAGACAGAATATTCCCTGCTGAAAGTGAATTATTTTGCCACAAATTTTCTTTAGCTCCACAAGAGCAATTTTAGGCAGAATATAAATACATGCCAGTGTAATCTTCCTCCCATGCCAGTAGCCCCTTACTCCCACAAATCTACCATTATTGTCTTACTACCCTTTTTCTGTTGAATATCCATCCTGAAATCCTTTATTAAATTCACATGCTCATTTCTTTCCAAATGTTTTCCTGTAGGACTGCTGTTTGCACTCTGCATTTCTTAATATAATTCAGTGATCTTACATCTTTGTCTTTACCTTTGAGGCTATTTACTTTACAAAATAATATGGATAATGTAGGCATTGTAAGAGGTTATTCCTCCTACTTATTATACATAACAGCTTATTTAAATGTCTATTACCAACTTTTATGTTTCATGCAACCACTAATGTTGGGCAGGTTGATATTTTATACAGTTGTTGCTTGTCATCTTCATTTGAACCTATGTTACATTTTTTCAAATATTTTTGTTTTAATGAAAAACCTCAAACAAAAAAAAACACACACATCCCACCCAGAACACACCATAACCTACTACCTTAAAACAAACACATTAAACTATGTACCTCTTGAAATAATGAAGTTTAACTGTCCTGATAGGATAGGAACAATTGCCCCAAATCTACATCTGCACTTACAGACATTAACTAATCTAAAATCTAGATTTATCCATGATAAAGCCTATATTACAGCCTGTCCTCTTAATTACACTAATTGCTCTCTCGTCTTTCCTCATCTTCATTCCCCTCCCAGACATGAGAAACAGCTTGTATGCTTTCAGAAAACATTATTTTTTAGCCTTAAGAAAAGGTACACTGGCTATCTTTAAATAAAACTAAATTTTACATTGTTCTAGCAAATGCGGTGAAGTATTTGGGTAACAGGAAAGCTGTTACCTCTTATTCACTTCCAATAACTTCAGACTTCATTTTTTTGCTGAGCTGCCTGCCCTTGTACCATTTAATTTTACATTTCCCTTAGCTAACAATGTCTAGACCTCTCAAGCCACAGTTATATTTGGTAATTATTTCTGAATCTTTAGAAGTACCTTGGCAATCCACTGACGGGGTAGACATGCATGCAAGAATGCGCCTGACCATGGGAATGACAGAGCATCTGTCTTCCAATCATGGCTGCAAGGATGCCTTTAACAGATTTTTTTCAGCTGTCTATTGAGAAAGAAGGCAAACAGATCTACTTGAGGTATTCCACAGCTGGACCAAGTCCTAGAACACCTGTACATGGACCTTTCCCTCGTGAGGGTCTGTCCAGGATCTGCTTGGTCTGCCTATCACTGTGTTTCACTCTGACGGAATGTATGAGGTCTGAAGTGTCAGAAAATGCTGTACAGCCAACTCATAGGCCATCACTCCCAAATGGCAAAGAGGGGATAACTTTGTTTCCCCTTGATTGTTCAGGTACCATATCACAGGAGTGTTGTCTGTGATCACTAGAACAGGATACAGAGTCCGCAAGTGGTATACAACTTTTAAGGTATGAATCATTGTCAACGTTTCTTTAACATTTATAAGCTTCTCCAAAAGCCTTGCACTTGAACTTCCATGGACACTGCTACCTACGCAAAATTTGAATAGTCTGTCTGGGCAGACTGAATTGAAGACTGAAGAGACAAATGGAGTCCAGGATTCAGAGACAGTTGATTCTGTTGCCACTGCAGTTCCAGTTTCATAAATCAAATACCAGTACCTAGAAATACAATGGATGAAGGCAATGGGTCCAACAATTCTTCAAAGTACTACTGAAATTTCTTCACATGTAGGAGGCCTAGAATTGTGAGGAACTTTTGCTAAGTCCACATCCAGAAGACAGAATTCCTAGAAAGTCAGAACTTTGTATTCTGACTGGAAGGACCTGCTTTATACTGTGTCTGTCCAACACCACAGGAAAAAAAAACTGTTGAGAGCGTCTGTGGAAGGACTTTTGAAGGTTCAGCTTGAAGCTCAGGTGGGAAGAGAGGGATGTGATCTTGTCTAAGGGCTACAAGCACCTGGTAAAGAATATGCACAAATCATCTAAATAAGAAAAACTGAGGATGCCTAGAGTTCTGCAATAGGCCATCACTGGGGCTAAACACTTTGTAAATACTCAAGGTACAGTAAATAGCCCAAACAGTAACGTAGAAAACTGATAATGAAAGCCAGACACAGCAAATCTCAAAAATGTCCTGAAACTGGGAGCAATCAGAATAAGATATGCAGCCTTGACATCCAGAGTCACAATGAAGCAGTGGCCTGGATGCAACACTAGGACCGAATGTAAGGTGAGCATTTTGAATTCTGGAACTTTTACAAAGGTGTTTTGAATAGACAAATCTAAGACAAGTCTCCAGGAGAGCTCCTTTGCCTTTGTGTATTGCAGGCGCTGGTTCTATGACCTCTACTTCTACCAAGGGATGCAGCACTGAAGGAAACAGCTCTGTCTGGTTTGGGGGGGGGGGCATGGGGGGGATTCCTCTGAAAGGGGAGAGGATTTTCTATCCACTGCTAAGTGTATACTCTCCAAGTTATTCTCAGAATCCATTTGTCTTGGACAATTTTGGCTGGACTACAGGGTTGAGAGAGAGCCTGGAGAAAGGAGGAAGAGAAGGAAGAGTAGGGGAGGGGTGGGGGCCCTCAATGACTCTGCATAGCCATTTATTTGCAGGGGGAGTTGATCCTTTTAATGGAAAGGAACCATTCTTGTTTGCTTTTGAAGAATTACCCTTCTGCTATTTCCTTTTTTGTTCCTTGACTTTGGTTTGGCTGGGATTTTTTGTTTGTTCTGCCCCTTGAAGGAAAGCGCCTTGTTTTGGGAGAACATGGGTATATGAAACAGTCTAGATACTCCATGCATTAATTTGCATCTAATATCACAGTGTTTTGAGAATCTGTGTCTAACAGAGGGCCCAAACACCAATTCAAAAGTCACACTCAAAATTTGAGCTTTTAAATCAGAGAAGTTCTGATTACGTAACCAAGCATACCATCTAAATACATCAGAAGCAGCAGTGTATCTTGGGACTGCATCTTCGCATTCAATTACACCTCTCCAACCTGAGTCAAATTAGACACAATTTCATTCATATAAAACGTCTGCACAGCAGGTATGGATCCAGCAAAATCATCCAAACTGGCACACACACACTTTAAAATAAATTTTCACATATAACCTAGCAAATTTAACAATCTAACCATTTTTCCTCTTTATCAACGGTCATTATATTAGATGAAGCCAAGGACTTTTTATTTGATGAAGCAGCTGGGTCAGCAGAGAAATGAAAAGACCAATCATACTCAAGGAGGTCCTATATTTTCTCCAAGCCTTTTTAGGGAATGTTAAAGTAGATATTGGAGTCCTGCAGGCAGCTTTATAAACATATTCCAAGGCCAGTAAGAGAGGGAGGATAGTCAAAGAATTGAACATGTCATCCTCTATAAGGTTGTCTACCCTACCTAGCTCTGGGGTAGAGTTCACAACTGCTCCCAAGCAAAAACATCACTAAATCTACCAAACATCTGAGGAAAAGGGAACACTCACTTGGACTTAAGCTCAGGTTCACCTTCCAAAGAATCAGAGTGACTAGATTCAGTGTCAACTAGGAAATCACCATTGTCTTTATCAGATATCTCATCATTCTCTCAAATAGAGAAAACTCTAGCCTAACTAGCACTAGAGCCATGTAGCGAAGCACAACCAACAGAATTAACTCTCTACATAACTCTCTTAGCCAAGGAAACCACTTATAAACAGTTAAAATCTCATTATCAGCTGTATGTTGAAGCATTTGTTTCTTTTTCTTAGATAAAATATTTGGGGATGGAGCATGATATGGCAAGGGGTCTTTTACTTGGACTGTTCTTGCACCTAAAGGGTTTGGTTCTCACATACCTGCGCAAGGTGGTGAACAGCCATGCAGGATGTGTCTAACCCTCATTACCTAGTGGCCGGCAAGACTATACAAGATTGAGATGGGGCAAAAGGTAAGGAGTGAATGACAAGCAGTGACCCCAACAGAATCACTAACCATACTCAGAGGCATATTTTTGTTTTGCTTTTTCATTTTAAGTGTAACCAGATTTGATGGGAAGTGGTGCTAGAGTTAGGATCCATGAAATCAAGGGAGAGAACACCAGCCAGACTAATAAATTGGCAGTAGTGGATAATATATCACAATAAGCACTTATAATTTTGAGTAAAAAGCATGATTCCACACAACTAAACTCTGCCAAACTGAGTTACTATTTAAAAAAAAAAAAGGCAAAAAAAAAGTTTGAAATGCGTTCAGAATTCTTTTACAACTGACAGGAATTAAAAGAATTTCCAGTACACAAAGTCTAAACAACAAAGCAACTAATGCGGCAAACCAGTGTTAAAAATTAGCTCCACACACTTTAACCAAATTAAACTGACATAAAATAATATTTAATAACAATGAAAACTATATTTTCTTGTCAGAGAGGGAGAAAAATCCCCACATCATGTTAAAATAACGTAATAAGCAGAAAAATCTTGATCAGATATTAAAAAGTATACAAATACTAAAAAATCCATGTTCTACAATATTTTCTGTCAAAAGATGAAAATAAAGCAGAGCAACAATAGTAGTCAGGCATGATTAATTCATGGTTCAGACTGCGCAAAATGGCCCCTAGAATCTAACTGCAAATATGTACACTGCATATCTGACAAAAATACTGAAAGTTTCCTTAGAAACAGTAAAAACATTTTTTTGTGAAAGACAGAAGCCAAATACGCATTCCTACAAGCAGAAATGCCCATAGGAATTTCTATAAACACTGACAGAAAAAAAATATTTTTAAATAAACATTACAGAAAGATACTAATAAATATACTAATTAAACAAGAGGAAGGGGGGGTCTCAAAATGGAGCATATCTGAGTAGTAAGCTGGGAAAATCAGCACTGGTTCCTGTGGAGAGTCAGAGGACTTTCTTTTTTGGATGGCAGAAAAAAACTGAACACTCGCTTCATGCAACAGCTGAATGCTTCCTTCTCAGAAGACAGTCAACAAATCAGCTGTCTCAGGAAGAGAGAGGAAGGGGAGTCCGAGCTTTTGAAAACTGGCCAGTACTGGGTTAGCTGGAGAGATAATCCAAAATGCAACTGAGGCAGTGGGAACAGTGAACATTTCTTTTGTGCATGACTTCTACGTCCGCTTGGTCTGGTATAACATACTCTGAAATCATACATACTCCCACATCTTCAAATAGGTCAAAAAACAGACCAAAGAAAATGGATGATCTCTTCTGAACCTTAAATAAGGCTGATAAATTCCTGAAAAAAACATTCAAGTTGTCTTCTGAAAAAAAAATCATTCTGCCAACTTCAATTCTGAACTGTAAATATTTAAAGATTTTTATTAAAGTAGTAATAAAGGGCATCCAATATTTACACTTAGTTCTGATTATATACAAAATATTTTGGCAATATTTACATCATGAGCAATGTGGTCCAAAAATTATGTGCAGATTTTTACTTGCAAATATTTGAGCTGGCACTGGTTGCTCTTCACTATTTAAAGTAGCTTTCTTCCTTTCAGGGTGGTCATTAAGTACATCATTTATGCATTATTCATTAACAAAAGTATTCAAGAGACTTTATACATTGCACACACAAAATATTAAAAAAAAAAAAAAAAAAAAAAAAAAAATCAGCAAAGTAATTCTTTACCATAAACCTGGTAAGGATGCTTCCAGAAAGAAATGCCTATCTTTGGAGCAGGCACAGCAGCACCCTATAATCAGAGTGTTTTAACTACTTTCAAATGAGTCGCATATGAACAGTATATACAAACGAACACACCCGAATCTTTAAACTTTTCCTGAAGGATTGTTTTTGTACAGGCACTCAAGAACCATGACATTCTTTTCACTGCCTATCAAATGACGTTTTCTTCAGAATATCGAACAGTGCCAAGTCATTTTTTGTGGATTCTATTCCCACACAAGATACTGGGATTCATTTTCCATCCTTTAGGTTACAAATTAATTTGAGGTCCTATCTGCCTGAGTTAGTGGTAGCTCAGGTGGATGTAAAAGATCCACAGCATGATGGGAAAAAAGATGCAATTGGGAACATATTTTTGGAAGTGTAATGAGTTGGCAGACTTTAAAAACTCCCTACAGACTACTCTGTCAGACATGCTGGGTGAGCAAGACTTTTTGAGCTGTGATACAAAGTCTGAATTGCTTAGCCATAGTAATGCCTTGCTGAGTTTATTGCTGGTGACTGCCAAAAAAAAAAACCTATTACTAGAAAATGGAAATCAAAGTTTAAACCAACTTTCGTAGTAGTAGTGAATAAAGTAACAGAAGCAAAAGAACGGGAAATGGGATCTTTAGAAAAGGGTAGAAGGAAATTACATAGAAAAAATGGGAATGCAGAATAAAGTTTTGTAAGAGGAATGCTATTTAAGGGAAGGCAGGAAAGTACAGTTGTGTACACTTACCATAAATGTAGATGTTCGAGTGTATTCACTTTTGCTGTCATCACATTTTGGTTATCCCTGCCAGGGTAGCCTTCAGCCGGCCCGAATACCAGAGACTTAGTATTTCTGCATCGGTTGCTGTCGCTTCAGGACTGACGTCAGGTTGTCAGTAATATAAAGTAAGGCAGCTGACACCATTACATCAGTTTTTCTAGCCCTAACCTGTCAGAAGCCCCCAAGTGGGAGCCAGGTTCTGGTGGAAGAACCCCATCAGCAGAAAGTAAATACCAATATATCCCTTGTAAGGGAAGAGAAGAAAAAAGAGGGGGATGGAGGGAGGGAAACCAGGACTGCAACACTGAGTACACTCGAACATCTATATTTATGGTAAGTGTGCACAACTGTACTATGTTCTTCACATTTCACTGTTGCAGTTCTCACATTTGGGTTGATTCTCAAAGCTGAAGAAATGGGTGGAGGCAGTCAAGGAAACTAGGGGCTGGCTAGTATGCCCTGCAAGACTGCAGAGGCAAATCCTGCCCTGGATTTGGAGAAGATAGGCAGGTGGTAATGTTTGGTAAAGGTGTGAACAGATGTCCAGGTGGCAGCCTCCAGGATGTCCTTGATAGGGACTCCTCCAAGGAAAGCTGCAGAGGTGGAGGATGCTCTGGTGGAGTGAGTCCTGACCCCCTTGAGGGGAGGCTTTCCATGTAGTTTGTAGCAGAAATGAATGCGGTGTGCTATCCATTTGGAAATGGTTTGTTTTGAGATGGCTTTGCCCTCTGCCCCTGCAGCAAAGGTAACCATCAATACATCAGACTTTCTGAAGGATTTAGTTCTGTCTAGATTGAATCTGAGCTGTCTGTGCACATCTAGAGAGTGCATTTCCCCCTTGTTCTGTGGGTTAGGGAAAAAGGTGGGCAAATGAATGGACTGGTTGAGAGCCACACTGGACACCACCTTGGGCATGAAGGATCTGTTAGTCCTGAGGGATACCCAGTAAGCATGGAAGATGATGAAGGGTTCCACAGCCATGAGTGCTTGTAGCTTAGAAACCCTTCTGGCTGAAGTGATGGCCAGAAGGAAAGCTGTCTTCCAGGAGACAAATTTTAGCTCTGCCGATGAGGCTGGTTCAAAGGGGGGGGGGTGAGTTTTTCTAACACAAAGCTAAGGTCCCAAGCTGGGGTTGGTGCTCTTCTGGGTGGCCTCAAGTTGCTAGCCCCTCTTAGGAACTGTTTGATCAAAGGGTGTGCAAAAAGGGGCTGCTCAGTTGGAAAATGAGAGACAGCAGAAACATGAATTTTAATAGAGGAAAAAGGTAGGCCACTGTGTAGCAGGTCAGCTAAGTAATCCAGGATGAGAGGGAGGGAGGGCTGTGCCATATTGGCTCCCTTAGCCTGAATCCAGGTGCAGAACCTTTTCCATTTGTCAGCATAAGACTTTCTAGTGCTACAGCATCTGGCTTCACGTAGAACATCTAGAACCTGTTACTGAGGTTGGCAAATTGATTGGGAGTTAAGGAATAAGCCAAGCTGCCAAATTGAGTGTCTGTAACTGGGGATGTATGAATTCCTCTTTCCTCTGGGTCAGGAGGTTTGGAATCTGAGGAAGATGCCATGGTGGCAGTGGGGACAGGCTGTGCAGCAAGGGGTACAAGTGCTGGGAGGCCAGTCTGCAGCTATAAGAATTGTCCTTGGTTTTTCCACCTTTACTTTGAGTAGTACCCTGGGGATGAGGGGTAGTGGAGGAAAGGCATAGACCAATAGAATGACAGAGGGGAAGGACAGTGCATTCACTTTCCAAGCCATACAGTGATGCTCCCTGGTGTAGAACTTGCTGAGCTGATAGTTGGTGTGGGAGGCAAAGAGGTCGACCTTCGGGGTGCCCCATTTCTGAGTTATTAGGGTGAAGGTTTTTCTGTTGAGTTGCCACTCATGTGGATCCAGAAGATTTCTGCTTAAGTGGTCTGCCAGAGAGTTGAGAGTACCTGGTAGGAATTGTGCTAACAGGTGGAGCTGCATGGCAGAGGCTGTGTGCTAAAGGGTCATAGCCAGTCTGCATAGAAGGTAGGAGTGAGTTCCTCCCTGCTTCTTGATATACCACATCAAAGTGGTGTTGTCTGTTTTGATCAGGAGAGCCCCTGGGGATAGTAGGGGCTTGAAAGCTATCAAGGTGTGCTGGACAGCTATGTGCAGATGTATTTGCTGTGGGCTCCATTGGCCCTGTATGCACCTGCCGAACAGATGTGCACCCGAGGCATAATCTGATGAGTTTGTGGTGAGGGTCTGGGTGGCAGGGGGTGGTGAGAAATGTAGTCCCTTGTTGTGGGAGCATGCTGTTGCCCACCAAAGAAAATATTTTCTGAGGCAAGGTATTATAGGTATAAGAGTCTCCAGGTCTTGAGAGTGTTGACACCAAAGGCTTTTTAAGTACCACTGAAGTTTCCTCCTATGCAGTCTGGCATATGGAATGAGTAGAATCCAAGATGCCATGAACCCCCAGAGCCTGCAGGATTTTCCTTTGAGATAGCTGGGGTGTGGTGGCTACTTGAGAGAAGTAGGCTGTCATGAAGGTTTGTTTTTCTGGTGTAAGGAAGGCTTGCTCCCAGGAATGTAATCTTTTGGGTAGGTACCTGTTTGGATTTCTTTTCATTGATTGTGTACCCTAGGGAGGTTAGTATGGACTTTACAAAGGCCAGGTGCTTGAGCAGTGTTTCCTGGCTGTCTGCCTGAATTAGGCAGTCATCTAAGTATGGGTAAATCTGGATATTCCTTTGTCTGCAAAAGGCAATGGCCAGAGCCAGACATTTTGAGAAAACTCTGGGAGCAGTAGATAAGCCAAAGGGAAGCACAGAGAACTGAAAGTGCTGAAATGCTGCTCTGAAATAGAGATATTTCCTGCATGATTCTCTGATAGGAATGTGGAGGTAGGCATCTTTTAGGTCTAGGGTGGCTAGGCAAGCATCCCTGGAGAGCATGGGTAGCAACTGCTGGAGGGCGAGCATTTTGAATTCTGGGATCACTAAGTGTTTAGAATGGATAGATTGAGGATGGGGTGCCAGGTGCCCTCTTTTCTGGGTACCAGAAAGAGTCTGGAGTAGAAAACCTTGGCCTTTCTGTTCTGCAGGAACGTGCTTCTACTGCCCTCAGAGACAAGGGAAATGACTTGCTTTTGCACCTCTCCCTACTGGTTTGGAGGTAGATCTGGAAACCCTTTTGGAGTTGGAAGAATGTGGAAAGAAAATTTGTATCCCTTGGAAACTATGTTGAGAACCGAACGGTTGTTGGTAATGGTGGCCCAGGTGCTTGCATAAACAGAGTTTTCCTCCTAGGGGTAGGTGAAGGTGGTCCGAGGGAGGGGGTGGGGAAGGAGAGTCATTGTGAGTTCTTTCCATAAGGGAGTGGCTTAGAACTCCCTGGTTTTGAAGTGGAGGTATTCCCTGTGGCTGCTGTCTGGGGGATCTGGTTCCCCGGGGTCTGGTCTGAGCTGGCTGGTGGGAGCAGGAAAGGACCAGTGCTTGGTGGGACAATGCCTGCTGAACCTGGGTAGCTGGACCTGTAAGAAATCCTTAACTGTCTGCATAGATTTTGCTTTTTCTTCCATCTTTAAGACCTCTTCTCCCTTTGTGCCAAATAAGTTGTCTTTGTGCAAGGGGGCATCCAACAATTTAGATTTAACATGGTCTGGCAAGGGCTGCTCCTTTTAAGCCATGCATGCCTTCTGAGGACAGATCCGGTGATTGCTGCCCTGCAAGAAGCTTCTAGGACATCAAAACCACAATGCAAGCTGTGTTTAGTTACTTGACTTGCAGAATGCATTAACTCTTGTAACTCTCTAGATTCGGCACAAGCAGGAAAGGAAGACATTTTTTGTTGTAGGAGTTCCAGGGTATGTTGCTGAGATTTTAGCACATGGAACTGACAACTGAATGCTCCGATAGCAAGAGTAGCGGAGGTGTATACTTTTTTTACCCCATTTGTCCAGTGCACGGGAATCCCTATCTGAGGCGGGTGGGATTCTTAGCAGAGGTTGCTATAATTCCTTTAGGCCCTTGAGAAATTACCTCAGGATCAGCAGTACGATTTCTAAAAGAAATTTATGCAAGTCAGGGACTCTGTAGTACCCATCTGGTTTTCTGGGTGCAGGAGGGAGGGTGTCAGGAGTCAAGTTGGATTCCAGGAAAACATCCTCCACAATATCCAGTACTGGGGGGATGGCAAAG
Organism: Protopterus annectens; assembly: GCF_019279795.1. Classification (NCBI taxonomy): domain Eukaryota; kingdom Metazoa; phylum Chordata; order Ceratodontiformes; family Protopteridae; genus Protopterus; species Protopterus annectens. The sequence goes on from NC_056737.1 coordinate 1,909,891,558, forward strand.
GGTCTGTGCTGTGGAAGATCTAAGAATTCCAGAGTCTCTTTTTAGACTGAGGGTAGTCCTGACTTTACCATTGGAAATGCTCCCTGAAGGTATGAAGAGTTTCCCCAAAGGAAAAATCCTCTTGGGGAGAGGCTGAAGGAATGGAATCTTCTGCATCAGAATCCTCATAAGCAGAGAGGGTTTGCAAGTATTCATATTCAGATGCATCAGAGTCATCGACTCCTGTTCAGACAAAACTACAGGGGACAGATCTCTTTTCCATTTGGAAGGGGTAGCTTGGCATTCCCTGATCAGCATGATAAGGTCTCCCGCAATTTTAAGCATTTGAGACTGAGGCAAGGAAGCAGGTGCTTGAGACTGGGTCGTCTGTTTCTTGGCTGTGGTTCATACCCTGGGCCTAAGAAACTCGGTCATTTTCAAAAGAACAGTAGGTGTGAAAGACGACGTCAGTTTGTGTCGAGAATCGGTAGTGCGAAGGACTTCCTCGGAAGCCAGTACCTGCTCAGAGGCTCCGGACCCATCCAAGGTAGAGACAACCGCAGGATCCTTAGTTGAAGAGTTTTGCAGCATACCGGACTCCGAAAGGGTCTCGGTAGCGGTCTGCGAATCCACAGAAGCAGACATCAGGGGTTGCGAAAGCACCTCACTGAGGACCGGAGAACTGACAAGCTTAACAAGAGTGTCGTCAGTAGGTTTGGACCTGGGCGGTCTGTCTCTGTCTTTATTTTTATGTTTTTTTGGAAGATCTGCTGTCAGATGGCTTACCGAAGCCATACCAGAGTTCGAGGACTGTAAGTGAAAATATCTTGCTACAATAAGGGCCCGACGACAGATAGATGTGGTGTTGAAAAAAGCACAGAAGCGAAAGCGGGGGGACGTCGTGGTCTGGAGCTAAGCAAGTGACGCAGTAGGAATGAAAGTCTCGGTGTGGTATTTGCTTTCCACAGGTGAGACGATGGTTAACTTTTTCTGACATATGTTAGCACAAGAAAAAAGGATCCCCAATGGGGTACTTTACAAGACTTCAATTCAGTAGACGAAACACAGGTAGCGGCCGACCTGCACTCCTGCGAACTGCTTCGGACTCCACAGTAAGAAAGACTGATGTAATGGTGTCAGTTGCCCTTACTTTATGCTACTGACGACCTGACATGAGTCCTGAAGCGACAACAACCGACGCAGAAATACTAAGCCTCTAGTATTCGGGCCGGCCGAGGGCTACCCTGGCAGGGATAACCCAAAAGTGAGGACTGCATCAGTAAAACACAAACATCTGAAAGAGTTATGTAATGTTCGAATGGCAATGATTGCATAAAAGATTATATATGATGTACAATGTTTGCAACTGAAAATATGTCATTATGGTTTGTTTTAATTTATGCAAATTTAATTGGCTATGTCATAAGTGGTAATTCAATAACACTGTTTTTTGGGTAAGTAAGCAAATAAAAAGATCCATGGCACTTACCAAAAATGGTAAGGATGCTCATTAGCAATATACTCGTATTTTAGATAAAAAAAAAAATACACAAATAAAAGTTTCAGAATAATCAAAAATGATAATGCTAATAAACACACCTTAAAAACCTTCCAAAATTTTCTATAATCAAAAAGTTTTGATAAATTATTAACCCCTCCCCTCTACCCCACAAACATTACAAAGACATACAGTAGGTGGACTGAACAGGCTAAATTGTCCATAAGTGGGAATGAGTGTGTGATGCGCAAAAAACACAGCACGGCTAGCCATCCAGTAGAATGAGCACTGCCTCTAGATGATAGTCACTACTATTGATGTGACACCCCTGGATGGATTTTCAACTTCCTTCTTTTGTTATACATTAAAATGTATCACATCTAACTTTTTATATTTGCATTATGCATTCACTTACTTTACTTGTCACACTTCCCATACAAAATCATTTTAAACAATCGCATTCCTTTCTTTTTCCATAAACTCCCAGTCCCATCCAAAACCCCATCATACTAGCCTATATTAAAAGACAATTTTCATGTTTTTTTCTTAACCAAATATGGCAATCATTCTTATTGCTGTGTATCCAGCATAGACCCTTTTACTGGCAACTTATTTATCATATGCCACAGAAATTCTTTCCATTTCCATATCACCCAGAATCTCACCCTTCTTTTTACTATTACATTTTTGGCTTTTCTTTCAATTTTTCCCATGGATCTACAACAATTATTTGCCATAACTGTCTAGTTCTATTGACTTATTTTTTTCTAGTATAACTTCCTAACTCAATTTTTCCTACAATTCTCACTAATTTCCACTTTTGTTTTTCTTTCTGATTTTTTTTATATTACCCAAAACTCCTAATACTTCATATACAACAATTTCCCTTACAAACACTCCTATTCCTTCTCCATCATCTTCAACCTCCAGATCAGTTGTAATGATGCTAAAAAAATGATTTATTAAATTCAAACCTCTTTTTATCCTGTAACACTACTTTTTTAATTGGGTTTAATCTCAAACCCCAAATTAACTACCAGCAAGTACTTATTTTTTACTCGAAACATATTATTTATTTATTTATTTATATTTGTTGACTGGGAGTGTCCGACTGGACGTAGGTCCATTTTCAGCGGAGGCCCAGGGAGAAAAGCTCCACAGTTAAAAGAAACAGACAATAGTTACATTGGATTACACAGCGATTAACAATTTACATAGCAATTACTTACAACATATTTACATATGAAGAACATAGTACATCAGTAGATAACTAGAATCTTTATCTGTGAAGTACATAACAGACATTAACAAATGCTTCAAGAAGAACTTCCTGCTGTATAATAAGTACTGGCTTATGAGCATCTGAGCTCGCTATAATCAAGGTAGTTAGTGGAGTGGAAAGAAAGGTAGTGGTTGGATGGGGAGGGTGATATTAGAGTGGGAGTTGCAAGGGCATAGCCAGCATGTTTTTAGATGTGCTTTTAGTAAAGTTTTGAAGTGGGTGCATGATGGTATGGAGTTAACTGTGGATGGGAGGGAGTTCCATAATTTGGCTATGGTGCAAGAGAATAGTGCTTCACCAGCAGAGTTATTGGCTTTAGTGATCTGCAAGTGATTTTTGTTTCTGGATCTTAGTGGCCTGGTGGTGCGATAGGGTTGGAGTAGATTCTGGAGGGATGGGACATTTAGTGGATAATTTACTAGTTTGTGGGCAAGTGAGAGATGATACCATTGAAGGAGGTGAGGGAGTTCTAGCCAGCCTAGTTCAGCAAGTGAGAGACTATGGTGACTACGGTAGGATGCCCCTGTGGGCATATATACCTCATTCAAGTAAGTTAACTTTCACAATACCTACAAATGCAACAAATATGCTTTTTTCTGAAATGCCAATCTAAATGCTCTCCAGACTTGCACAACTGCCCTTATTTCTTCTAATTTTGTATGCCAATTGTCTACCAACTACATATTCCCAAAATATACTCATAAGACTTCATACTCCTCATTAAATTAATCTCTTACTCTCACAGTGTCTCCAAATCCTTTGCACTTTCCCTTGCTCAAAGACAACCTTACATGACTTAAGAACTTTTCTAGAACCTTAACCACCTCTCTTGCCCAGTTTCATGCCATCACTATTTAATCATAAGGTTAAGTCAATAGCAATAGCAGCTCAAACTGTGCCTTATATAAAATCACCTTCCACTTCCCTTTTAACTTGGCTTATTGCTTCCTTACTACTAGCACAAATAGTAACCCACTCATGAGACAGCCCTGTCACACTCCTTTCTCCATTGTCCCTCATTAACCAAGAATTGTAATTGTATAGAAGTACAAGAATAAACATTTCACATCTTTACCTCCTACACAATATTCTTCTAAAATACTTTACATTTGTTCACTTTGCACACTATCAAAGGCCTTTATACTGCACCCTACTGCATGCAAACACACCTATGGGGTAAAAAAGCGAAGTTGCTTTATAAAAAGAAATGGGTTAAAAAAACTTGCTTGTAAAATTCTTGACAAGCATGGAAGTGCTATAGATGCATCTCCAAATATCACTCTAAGTAAAATATATTGCTTCTGTTTACCAGGAAAGTCCAACTAGGTAAATACACATTTTCAGCAAAAGCACAGTGAGATGAGTTCCAGTTAGTAAGCTCGAAATACAAAAAATATGTTATTACACAGAGTACCTACACTGGTGGAAAAGAGTAAAAAGTACAGTTTTGTACCTACCATAAATGTAGATGTCCGATAGGTATGCATCTGCAGTCATAACATATGGGTTGTCCTGCCTCAGGCAGCTCTTCGGTCGGCCGGATTCCAAAGTCTGGGTCTGGCCTCGGCTGATGTCGCACTTTCCCCGACGTCAGAGCGTCTGGGGAATAAAAGCATCAGCCAACGCCATTTTCCTCAGTTTTTCTTGCCCCAGATGCCAGGTGCCCTCTATGAAGGCTAAATTTGGATAAAATGCCAAAAAATTCCAAACATAATGCAAACATATATACATATATATATATATATACAAACAAATACACCATAACAGATTCCCCCAGCTAGCTAATGGAGGGGTAAGCACCCTAGGAATACCACAGAGGGGAAGGAGGGAGGGTAAACCTGACTGCAGATGTACACCTATCGGACATCTACATTTATGGTAGGTACAAAACTGTACTATGTCCTTCAAGGATGCATCTGCAGTCATAACATATGGGTAGAATACCATAGCCAATCTGGGGGAGGTGGTACTAAGAAAAGGATGGTGTAGTTCAGATCCCCTGCAGGACTGCAGTAGCAAAACCTGCTCTGGATCTGGAGTATAAGGGTAGATTGTAATGTTTGGCAAATGTATGCACGGAGCTCCAAGTAGCAGCTTCTAAAATGTCCTTGGTAGCCACCCCTCGTAGGAAGGCTGTAGTGGTGGCCGTGGCCCTTGTGGAATGAGGCCTGATGTTTTCAGGAACCGTCTTTCCATGAAAGGAGTAGCAAAATCAAATGCAATTTCCTATCCATTTTGAAATTGTCTGTTTGGAAATTGCTTTTCCTTGCACCCCAGTAGCATATGCTACAAATAGTTGGTCAGTTTTTCTGCTAGTTTTAGTTCTGTCCAAGTAGTAGCGTAGTTGTCTGTGTATATCCAGGGTGTGCAGCAGTTTTTCCCCTCTATTCTGTGGATTTGGGAAGAACGTAGGCAAGTGAATAGCTTGGTTCAAGGATACCCTAGATACCACCTTTGGCATAAAAGTAGGATTGGTTCTTAGTGAAACTCTGTCCTGGTGGAAAATAAGAAAAGGCTGTACTGCCATTAATGCTTGTAACTCAGATACTCTTCTTGCTGAAGTTATTGCCAGAAGGAATGCAGTTTTCCAAGACAGAAACTGTAGATCCGCTGATGCTGCTGGTTCAAAAGGAGGCAGTGTCAGTTTCTCCAGCACAAAGTTGAGATCCCAAGCAGGTAGAGGGGGTCTTCTTGGAGGTTTAATATTTTTGATCCCTCTCAGAAATTGTCTGAGGAGAGGGTGTGAGAAGATAGGTGGATCCACATTGTATTCTGCTGAAATTGCTGAGGCATGAATCTTAATGGAAGAATAGGACAGGCCATTGTGGAACAATTCTGCTAAGTATTCCAGGATATGTGTCATGCTTGCCACTGCCACATCTGAGCCTTTTGATGTGTTCCAAAGGAGAAATCTCTTCCATTTAGCTGAGTATGTCTTCCTTGTGGAAGGCCGGCGAGCTTCCAAGATAATGTCCTTCACCCTCTGTGATAAAACAGTTTGATTGGGATTTAAGGAATTTTCCAGGCAGTTAGCTGCAATGTTTTCAAGTTGGGATGCATGGTCTTGAAATTGTTCTGCGTCAGAAGAAGAGGCCATAGGGGGAGAGGCCATGGTTTTGCCTGAGACATGCTTCTCAATAATGGATACCAGTGTTGCCTTGGCCAGTCTGGAGTTATCAGTATCACTCTTGGCTGTTCCTTCCTGATCTTCAGTAGAATCTTGTACATTAATGGGAGAGGTGGGAAGGCATATACTTTTAGAGCTTTCCAGCTGAAAGAGAGAGAGTCCACCCTCCAAGCTTGTGGGTGGTATGTCCTTGAGCAGAATGTCTTCAGTTGATGGTTGAGTGGGGAGGTGAACAGATCTATCTCCGGCATTCCCCATGCCTTTGCTATGAGTTGGAAGGTGTCTGGGTGCAGCATCCGTTCGTGCGCATCCATGGTAGTTCTGCTTAGGCTGTCTGCCAATGTATTCTCTTTTCCTGGCACGAACTGGGACTGTAGTTGGATATTGAGTTTCAGGCATAGTTCCCATAGATTCATAGCCAGCCGGCATAGAGGGTAAGAGTGTGTGCCTCCCTGCTTGTTTATGTACCACATGACCGTGGTGATGTCTGTCCTTATTAGCAGGTGGCCATGTTGGAGGAAGGGTTTGAAAGCCTCGATTGCATGCATCACTGCCAGCATTTCCTTTTGGTTTATGTGCATGCTTAGCTGACCTTGAGGCCATAGACCTTGGATACATTTGTCCTCCATGTGTGCTCCCCATCCTTGGTCTGAAGCGTCCGTGGTGATGGTCTGCCTTGTTTTTGGTTTGTTGAAAGGCAACCCTATGTTGGACTGGCAGGCCTGAGCCCACCACAGAAATTCCTTTTGAAGACATGGAATGATTGGTATCAAGGTTTCTAAACTGTGACTGTGTTGAGACCATACACTCCTTAGGTACCATTGTAATTTTCTCATATGCAGCCTGGCGTGTGGTATCAGAATTATGCAGGATGCCATGTAACCCAGGGCCTGCAGGATTTTCCTTGCAGTAAGCTGAGTTTGTCTTGTCAGAATCATGAAGTAATCTGGAAGTTGTTTTTGTTTTTCTTCTGTGAGAAAGGCCATTTTGGTGGTTGTGTCCAGATCTGCACCCAAAAAAGTTATCCTTTGGGATGGCACTAGTCTTGACTTTTGGATGTTGACTGTGTATCCTAAAGCCTGTAGCAGGTGGATGGCATAAGCCAGGTCCTTTATCAAATTTCCCTTGTTGTCCGCTTGTATTAGGCAGTCGTCCAGGTATGGGTAGATTTAAATACCCTGAAGTCTGCAATGTGCAATTACTGATGCCAGGCATTTCGTGAATACTCTGGGCGCAGTAGATAAGCCAAAGGGCAATGCTGAGAATTGATAATGCTCTGATCCTGCAAGAAATCTGAGGTGTCTTCTGCAACTTTGTCGAATAGGGATGTGCAGGTATGCCTCCTTGAGATCTAGAGTCACCAGCCAAGACTCCTTGCCCAACATGGGAAGAAGTTGCTGTAGGGTCAGCATCTTGAATTTTGGCACAATGAGGTAAGTATTCAGTGCGGACAGGTCGAGAATAGGCCTCCATTGATTTTCTTTTCTTGGTAAAAGGAATAGTCTGGAGTAAAATCCTTGGCCTTGTTCTGAATGAGGTACCTTTTCTATAGCTTTCATCTGAAGCAAATTGTTGATCTGCCTTAATGCCTCTGCCCTCTGATTTGGTGGAAGGTTTGGCATTCCGTTTCTTTTTGGCAAAGTGTGGAAGTGGAACCTGTATCCTTTGTCTATGATTTGCAGAGTCCATGTGTCCCTTGTAATATAATGCCAGTTTTTTGAGAATAAAGCCAGCTTTCCGCCCAAGGGTGCTTCCAGTTGTTCCCTGGTAGGCGGAATCAGAGTAAAGTCATTGAGACTGTCCTGGTGTAGTAGTTGTTGTTGTTGCACTACTCCTCTGGTTGGCAGGCTGCCACTGACGGCCTCTGTAGGAGCCCTTCAATTGGCCTCTGCCTCTAGGGCGCCTGTTCCTGCCCCTCTGGGCTCTGTCCGAGTCTGGAAAGGACCAATTCTTAGTAGGCCAGTTTCTGCTGAATCTCGGTGGTTGTACTTGCAGGAAATCCTTAACTGTTTGCACAGATTTTGCCTTTTCTTCAACCTTTTTTAAGATCTCCTGAGCAGAGGAGCCAAATAAATTTTGTTTCTCCATTGGAGCATCCAGGAGTTTAGCTTTAACATGGTCTGGCAAAGATTGTTCCTTCAGCCAGGCATGCCTACGAATAACTGCCCCAGTCATAGCTGACCTAAATGAAGCCTCCAATGCATCATAGCCACATTTTAAGAAATGATTACTAACCTGTTGTGAGTTGTGTACCAAATCCTGAAGGGATTTACGGTCAAGGGGTTCAGGAGAAGAAAGTTTCTTATTCAGTTCATCTAACAAATACTCTTGGTACTGTATCATATGAAATTGACAGTTTAATGCCCTGACAGAAAGAGTTGCAGAAGTATACACCTTCTTAGCCCATCTCTCTAAAGCTCTAGACTCTCTTTCAGAGGGTAGAGGATTTTTGGCAGTGGCGGCTGCAACCCCTTTAGGGCCCTGAGAAATAGTTTCTGAGTCAGCAGAACGGGCTTTATACAGGTGGAAATGAGAATCCGGGACCCTGTAGTACCTATCAGGTTTGGCAGGGGCCAGAGGAAGAGTATCAGGGGCTGTACTGACATCATTGTACACATCATCAATTACATTCAGAACAGGAGGTACAGCTAAGGGCCTATGTTGAGGCAAATGCAAAAAGGTCCTTAATCTTTTTCTAGAATCAGAGAAATCCTGACCTTGCCATTGAAAATGCTCTCTCATGGAGTGTAGAGTCTCACCAAAGGAAAACTCTTCATCTTCAGGAGGGGAGGACGAAGGGATAGATTCCTCAGCATCTGAATCCTCATAAGGCGAATAAGCCTCCTCCTGGTGGTCTGACAACTCAGATCCATCCGTGGACTCATCTGAAGAGTGTGGGTCAGAGGGGTCAGTCCTGGGCCTTTTGTCCGGAGGAGGGTGAGAGGCCCTGTCTGGGTGAGGTTGTGAACCTCTAATTAAAGAAATAAGGTCCTCTGCAAGGCTGAGGATCTGAGAACTAGAGGAAGGCCTCTGGGAGGTAGTTTTGGGAGGCAAAGCTTTAGAAAGTTTAGCAGCTTTAGCCCTAGAAAAAGCCTTAATGGACATGGAAGCAGGGGGCCTAGCTGCCCCACGTGCAGGTGTAGAAATGTCCAAAGGTATGGTGTCGGACATTTCCTGGACACTGGTTTCGGTAGGAAGTTCGGTAGCCGACTCAGCCGGGGTCTCCCGGGCCACGGTGGTCGGTAGAATGGATTCGGAAGTAGGAATCTCTGAGGACTCGGTTTCGGCCGAAACAGAGACACTCGCGGTAGGCCTTGCCGTGGTTTCAGCCGAAACCGCGGGCCGCGAGTGTCAGTCCTTTTCCTTCCATTTTTTCACCAAATGCGAAGTCGGAGTCTCCGTCGGCATTTTATAAGCAAAACTGGCCCCAAAAAATTCCTCTGCAAACTCCGACCGACGTCTAAGAGTTCGTCGGTTGAAGGAGGCACAGGCTGAACAGGCCGATACGTCGTGGTCTGGGCCTAAGCAAGGAAGGCAGTAGGAATGGAAATCCTTATGAGGTATTTGTTTCCCACAAGTTAAACAATTATTTACTTTGTCTGACATCGGCTGAGGCAAGAAAGAGTCCCCAACGGGGTACTTAGCTTTTCAAGTCTTCGGTAGCTGAATTCACTGGATCTGACCGACCGGCACTTGTGAACAGCTTCTGCTTCGGCACCGCAAGAAAGACTGAGGAAAATGGCGTCGGCTGATGCTTTTATACCCCAGACGCTCTGACGTCGGGGAAAGTGCGACATCAGCCGAGGCCAGACCCAGACTTTGGAATCCGGCCGACCGAAGGGCTGCCTGAGGCAGGACAACCCATATGCTATGACTGCAGATGCATCCTTGAAGGACATCAGAGTAATAGAGTATCAAACTTCCTAAAGTAAGAATTTATGATACTTTGTTGTCAAAAACATACTTTACAGTACAGGTTAAGATAAAAACTATGGGTTGCAATACATGTCACTGTAATAGCCAAATTAAAGTTACAATTAGAAATGTGCAAGTCCAAGCTATAGTATGTAACAATAGACACTGTATGAGAAAGTCAGAAAGTAAATGTATTCCAGCCAAGAGATACACATTCTTGTTAACAGCAGACACAGTTAAGGAGACAGTCATGTCAAGCACTGAGGGAAAGAAACCCTGACAATCTGCAAGTAAATGACAGGTGCACAGCCATGAGTTTGTTAAATGCATTCTTATATTTGTTCTGAATAAGGAGAGGTTATTTATTTGTTCATTGCTTTAATTTTCCAAGTCTTTTAGGTTTCTAGTACCTAGGTCAAAGTATTATTAAAATTCATGAAATTGGTATTGTTTCAGCCTTTGATGTTAGCCAAAAATTCTCTTTGCAGCACCTGCAGTGTGCCCAGAACTAAATCCTTCTGCAATTCCTACAGAGTTGCATGTATCGCTAGCATATCTAAATGACTGCAAATTCTTTCTTATGAAACTCATTGCTCCTACTACTATTGGAAATGTCTGTGCATCTTTCTTCCACAATACCCTCGCTTCTGCCTGCAAAATGCTGGTATCTTATGGCTTTGGGTCTCTCTGTACACAAAACACTAATCACAGGGTGTAGCAATTTCAATCATCAATGCTACTTTTCTCTTCTATTCATGGACTGATATATATGATTTTCTCAAACTGTTTTGAACTGTTGGTAATGGGTGATCCCATGTGATATAAACATCATACTCTATAATGCTTTGCAGCACATGTATCCAATGTTTCTCAGCTACTTCAATAATGCAATGTTTGCATTACCCCCACTGCAACAGTCTTGCCACATTATTATGCCTTTCAACATACAGCCCCCTCTGCCATTAGTGTATCACACCCAGCAACAAGATGTGTGGCATTCCCAGTTCTGTTTTATAGAACCTGCATTTGTCTGTTTCGCTCACATGTTTAATGAAGTTTGTAAACCACCGTGTATGTAGTCCACTATCCTGGGCCACCAATATTAACCTTTCATCTTTGGATTTAAATTTACCTTAACCATTCCTGTGCCTGATACTGGTCGACATGTAGTTTTTCCAGGAGTTTTCTGTACTTACAATATTTATGCCTTTTCCATATTTCTTTTCTCATTCAATATTTCTCCTTACATGCTTTCTTTTGTTTTCTGGTACATTCAGTTGTTGCCTGATTTTTATCTGTTTCTTGTTTGATTTACATTCCTGCTTGACAGAGATATGCTTTTGCTAAAATAAACAGGGAAGTCATCTTAGACTGGATTGCCTCATGTTTTAAAACTTTCACAATGTTTCGTTCTGGTGAAGTCAGCCAATATGTACGGATTCCTATGATTTCAGATATATACATGTAATCAGTATTGAGGTGGCGCATACCTCGTTCAGAATACGGAATATATAATTTTGGTATGCACTGATTTTTATGCATCACCTAAGCTTGAAGCATTCGTCTTGTTTTCCTGTCCAAATGATCCAATACCTTTTGGGGCCGGTCAATAACCCCAAAATTGTATGTTAGAACAGGGAGAGCAAATTGATTTATAACTTGGACTTTTGCTCCTAGATGTCAGGGTTGTTTTTAGTATTACAAACTTGTAACTGACCACAACCGTATCAATGAAAACACTTGTGAAACATCAACCAATACCAAACTATTACACGATGAAAAGAGATGTTCAGGCATGAATGGTTAACCTAGGTTTCGTCCCAACTCTAGAGACTTCATCACAACAATGATCTCTGCTAAACATACATTTTTATATATGCCCACCCAATAAACAATCAACCAATAAAATCAAACATATTCCACTTAAAATTTCACTATCTTTAAAAAAGACATAAACCAATAACTTACATAATATACAAAAAACACATACCAAAAACAGAAACAGGTTTTGAAATTGTAAACTTAAATTTTAGACAAAAAATATATATTGAATGTTTAAAAAATTTCTTAAAAATAACGCTCTAAATTGTCAAGTGTTAAACACACTAAACTAAATATTGGACTATAAAAACTATTAGTTTAAGTTTAAATTGGTTTTATTTCCTACCTAAAATGTTTTTCAATTTAAGAATAGGGGCAATACACAAACCATTGTTAATGCCAGGATAATTTAGGGCATGTAATCTTAACTGCCATTTCAACTCGCTGATATCCAAATGTACATCCAAGGTCTTTCCCTGAGTGTCAAATTTAATCTGCTAAAGGACACAAAACTGTAATTGGTAACCTGGATACTCACAAAGGTGCCTAGCCAGAGTATTTGTCGGTCTGAGATGTTTAATGTCCAACAAATGTTCATTCACCTGTTTCCTGAAATGCCTAGCAGTTCTTCCTACATAAAATGCAGGACATACTTCACATTTGGCCAGGTAGACCACATTCTTAGTCTGACAGTTGTAATGGCCTTCAATAAAAATGTGATGTTGGTTCACTTTTATATGTTTACCTGTCTTCAATATATACTTACAAGTATATCTTCCACTCTTGTAGTTGCCCAATGCTCTACTAGTAAATGGTGGCTGATGACCTAATCCATTCTCCAAAAGCTCCTTAAAGGATCTATCTTTACGAAATACAATAACTGGGGCTCCCCCCATTTTAACTTCCACTTTTTTGTCCAACTTTAAAATGCCCCAATTTTTCCTAACCATTTTGGTGAGCCATTTGGCTTCCAAGTTGAAGGTAGTTACAAAAAATATCCCATCATTCCTCATTCTATAATTGTTGGGGCCACTGTGGTTGTCCGATTTTTCTCTAGAATCTCCTGTCATTCCAGCAACAAGTATGGCCTTATACATATCTCTTTCCCCTTTACCAGCTATTTCATCCCTGAGCCAAACACACAAACTCTTGGGATACCCCCTTTCTGATAAACATCTTCATCATAAACTCTAACGCATTCTTAAAATCTTGGTCATCACTGACCATCCTGGCCGCCCTCCCCATTTGCCCTTTCACAATAGATCTTTTTTGATGGTGAGGGTGCCAACTGGCGTAATCTAAATAGGAGTTGGAAAAGGTGGCCTTTCTATGAATCACAGACTTCAAACATATCAAGTTCCTGTCCACCACCAAACTAACATCCAGACAGGTTATTTTATCAACACTGTATTCATAAGTAAATTTCAAAAAGTCAACAGTGTTGATGTGTTCCAAAAAATAGTTTAAGCTGATCAACCGTCCCTTCCCATACAATGAAAATGTCATCCAAAAATCGCATGTACTGCTTGATGTACGTTTTGTACACACTAGTGAAAACAAACTCCTGCTCCCAAAATGACATGATGTAATTGGCGTAAATGGGGGCACAAAATGCCTCCATTGCTACGCCTGTCACCTGCTTATACAAAAGCCCCTCAAAATACAAAAAAATATTAGTCAATACTACCTCCATAAGAGTAACAAACACGTTAATCTGGTCCTGATCATACAAACCAGTTTTGTTCAATTGACAGTCTAACCATGTTAAACCCTCTACATTGGGGAATGACAGAAAATAAACTGGTTACATCAATAGTAAGCAATAAAGTGTTTTCAAATAGTTACTCCATTTAACTTCTCCAAAATGTTCCATGAATCCTTAGTAATATATTCAAACTTAGTCAACCCTCTTTGCAAATAATCTAAAGTATTGACTAATAAAGCAGGGTTTGCTCTGCTTCCCATCTACTATAGGCTTGAATTTCAAATCATCCAGGCCTTTGTGTAGTTTAGGAATTCCAAATATACCACTGACAACTGGATTAGGGTTAATCAAAAAATCAAGCTCAATTTCAGTAATCTGACCTTGGTTTAACAAATCAATTAAAAGATCCAATTTCATGTTAGGAATATTAATTTGGTTGATGCCACTCTCCTCGTACATATCCTGCGTTAATATTTCTAACATAGCTTCAATGTAATTATTCCTGTCAGTGATCACTGCACCATTACCCTTGTCCAGTTTCATGATCCGTATCTCCTTGCTGTTAGCTAATTCACTTAAACTTCTTTCCTTATTGGACAGGTTAAAGAAGTTGTTTCTCTTTTGGTGAATATTTCTAAAATGCTCCCTTATGTCCAACTCACAAGCCCTCTCAAAATAGGAAACCATATGGTTAGCTGGGGGATTAAATTTGCTAGGTTTAGTTAGCTCACCTTTATCATAGTTAATGGTTGCATCTGCAAACCATAATTTAATGTTCATCTTACGAGTAAACATTTTTAAATCTATCAGCATTTCAGTTAAGGCTCCCTTCCTTCCTGGCACAAACGTAAAACCTTTTGATAGTAAATTGGCATGTTTGATTGTACAGTTGGTCCCAGAATAATTATATACTTTGTAGTCCCCATATATATGTTAACAATAACTTCAGGATTACTTAGTGGTTTAAGTATTGTTTTTTAGTATTTAAGTAGTGGTTTTTAGTCTTAAGTTTATTCTTCTAAACTATTCCTCACTGAGTATTTTTCTCTCATTTGTTCATGTTTAATTGTCGAGCCTTCATCACTCCCCAAATATTTACACACACTCTCCAGCCCAAGTTCCTTTATATCACATTCCTGCCCCAGACTGATATTTTCTTGGTGCTGCAGCTTTGCTGCTTTAAATGCTGCTTTTGCACATTTATCAAGACCAAATGACATTCTTATATCATCCAAGAAAATTTTGATCACTTCCAGTTGTGCTTTCAGCTCCTCATCTAATGAGCTATATAGTTTAAATCATCCACAAAAAGGTGAGAAGTCTTTACACTTCATTGTTTTCTACGAGCCAAATTGTAACCATGACCTAATTTTTTTAAGTAAAAGTTTAATGGGTCAAGGGCAAGACAAAAGAGCAGCGGTGGTAAACAGTCATTCAGGAATATTCCCCTTTGAGTTTTTATTCCTGGGCTAATAATTTGTCCTTTATTATTGCTGACAATGTTTTATGGTCAGTGTGCATCTTATACATATGTACTCCTTTACCCATAGATGTGAGATACTGTCAAATGCTTTTTTGTAATCAATCCATGCTATACTTAGATTCTTCTACGTTTTACAGTTCTTATGACGGTATACAACAAATGATCCTTTGTTCCAAATAACTTTTCTATGTTATCCTTTTGTTTTATTGCCATGATTGCTTTTTCTTCTAAATGACTAAACTCTGTCAGCATCGATTCCAATATACAGTTTATACACTGTCGTGAAGGCAAGTTATTGGTCTATAGTTTTTAGGTTCACTTGCATGGTCACTCTTAAGGAGTATCGTTCCTCCTGTTGTTAACCAAGTTGCTGTCTCTGTCCGCGATGCGAGTATAAAAATAAGTTATGTTCTTACCATAACGTTCCATCTCTGTTGTTCATCTTCATTCATTCATTACTGATGGGTGTCGGTTCCGTCCTCGGAACTGAGTCGGCCTTATAACAAGCTCATGTCAGCCAAAAAACTCTCGAGCTAGGCTTTTACCCACAGTGTCCCTCGCCCTGTTACCTCAGACCGAGTTTGCCTGTGATAAGAAAACCAGAGGCTTTTTCCTGAACAGAAACCCTAAAGCAGGATTATGACCCAATCTGATCCTCCAGGTGCCTCTGGAGGGGGAAGGTGGGTGGGACGTAATGAATGAATAAAGATGAACACAGATGGTACATTATGGTAAGAACATAACTTCTTTATCTGATGTTGTTAATCTTCATTCATTTCTTATGATGGGACAGAGTCCCTAGCTACTTTATGTCCTTGGAGATCCTTATGGAAGAAGGTTTCCGAGTACCATTGAACCAAAGGATGCTCTTCCCCTGGAGACCAGATCCAATTTGCAATAAAGGTATGAGGAGTAGACCAGGTTGCAGCTGCATAGATAGCATCCACTGAAGCTCTTGAATGAAAAACAACAGAATTTGCCACTGATTTGGTTGAGTGTGCTTTGACCTTGCTCGGTAGAGGAATTTTACCTATGTTGGTACATGAAGGATATACAGTTTCTCAACCACTTCGATAAGGTCACTTTAGAGAAAGGATCCCCCAATTTCAGGCCTGAGAAGATCACAAACAACTGGTCTGATCTACATACGGGTTTTGTTCTATGCAGATAAAATCGTAATAGTCTATGTACATCTAGCAAATGAAGGCAGTATTCCCCTTTATTAAAGTAGTTAGGAAAAAAAAGCAGGTAGGTCAATTGTCTGGTTAACTGTGAATTGTGAAATAACTTTTAGAAAGAAGGAGGGGTTTGTCCAGAGTGATACTCTGTCCCTATGAAAGACCATGTAAGGGCACTTGATGCATAAGGCTTGAAGCTCGGATATGCATCTTGCTAAGGTGACGGCTACTAAAAATAGTGACTTCCAGGATAAGAACTTCATATCACAAGAGTTTGCAGGCTCAAAAGATGGTTGTGTCAGGGATTACAGCACTAGTGTTAAACTCCAGGGGTCAATCGGTTCTTTGAAGAGTGGTCTGATGTGCAAGACCCCTTTTAAAAAGGTTTTACAGAGGCGATGGAACAAAAGGATGCATCTTGGAAACCATTATGGAAGTTTTAGATTGCAGATAAATGGACTCGGACTGTGAAGGCAGGCGCTCCTGACTGGAGAAGATCTGACAGATAATCCAAAACCACAGTAACAGGAGGTGAGCAAGGGTCCAGTTTTCTTTGTCAGGACCAAATAAGGAATCTCTTCCACTTGCTAATATAGATTTCTCTGGTGGATGGTTTGTGCGAAGCCAGAATATAACATACAGGGGAGGTAAGGTACTCTGCCTGGTTATTACCTTAAGTGGAGAAACCAAGCTGTCAGCCTGAGACTGGGAAGGTTGGGGTGAGTCAACCCTTGCAGATGCAAGATCAATTCCAGAGTTGGATCCAGAATCCAGGGCTGGTGTACTAGTTGAGGCCAAAGGAAGGGAAACCAAATTTGTTGTGGTCAGTAAGGGGCAACGAGGATTACTTTGCTTCTCAGATGAAGGGCCTTCTTTAGAAATAGGGGAATCAGGGGGAAGGGAGGGAAGGCATATAAAAGTCCCGTGGGCAATCGTGTATCAGAGCGTCCCTGGGGAATTCTCCCTGTGGGTAGATTGGGGCAAAGTAGCTGCTGCATTTTTGGTTTGTTGGGGAGCCGAAAAGATCGCAGCAGGGCTGGCCCCAGGGCTGAAGACCTTCACCGCCACAACTGGATTGAGGGACCATTCATGAGGCAGTAGGATACATCTGCTCAGCTTGTCTGCAATCACATTGGAAATCCCGGGAATATGCACCGCTATCAGAAAGCGGTCGGAAGCTATCACCCACTGCCAAATTCTCATGGCCTCTTGACATAAAGGATAGGACTTGGTTCCTCCTTGTTTGTTGATGTACCAGACTACTGACATATTGTTCGACTGTATAGCAATTGTCCCCGATGGAAGGGCAGATTGAAATGGTTGCAACACCAGAAGCACTGCCTTCAGTTCCAGGACTGATATGCAGATTGGCCACCATGTCTGACCAAGTGCCTTGGACAGCCTTCCCTTGGAAAAGACCCCCTCCTGCTTATCAGGGAAGCGTCCATGGTCACTGTGGTCCCTGGGTTGAAGTGGGGAAAAAGGACTACTCCATAATTCTTGCACTTCCTCTTGCATGGTACCTCTTAAGCGGGGACTTCTGAAGAAGACTCCGAAGAAGGGGCACCCTGCAGTAGGATATCTTGAGGCTCTTGTACTTGATGTCCCGAAGAGGTGGCTTGTGTCAGCTGTGGCTCAGAGGGAGGATATAACTGGTATTCCGATGCCAACGGTTTGCCTGCAGAGGCAAGGGCCCTCTCCATCGCTTAGAAAGCTGGCCCGCCCGAAAAGGGATAGTAGCCCGGAACATAGGACAACCTCAGAACCAGGGTCATACCCCACTGCAATGAGCCCGCTCCCAAGGAAGGATCCCCAAGAGGACTAGGTACTGTCAGGACTCCTGGAACTGTAGTAGATGGCACCGTGGAAAAATTGGCACTGTACTAGGTGTCACGGTGCCCACAGTCCAGTCATGATCCTGAGAATGGCCTGGCTCCGAATGTACCAATGACCAAAGGGTCGGCTCTGGAACCACAGTGAGGTCCACCACTGGAACTGAAGAAATGGGTACCGATAGAGGTGTCTGTGCTGGGGACTGTGATGCCTGCACGGAGGTCAATGGAGGAAAATATGCTGGAGTCCATGGAGATAGACCCCCAACTCCAAATGGGAGGAGAGTTTTGGAAGA
Organism: Protopterus annectens; assembly: GCF_019279795.1. Taxonomy (NCBI): domain Eukaryota; kingdom Metazoa; phylum Chordata; order Ceratodontiformes; family Protopteridae; genus Protopterus; species Protopterus annectens. The sequence continues at coordinate 1,909,909,674 of NC_056737.1, forward strand.
TGTTGTAATCCCTCTAGCCATCAGCAGTTGATCCACAAGACACAGTTCTGAGAGGCTCCTGGCTGACTGTGCCGATATCCCCGATGGGGAGTCAGGCCATTCTAGGAAATGGCTAAACTGCTGTCCAAAGAAAGGATCCACTGTGCCTGAGTATCCGGTCTGTGGTGAAATGGTCTATCGGCACAGAGGTCTCGAGAGTAGAGACATGTGTGGAAAGGGTGTCCGGTACTGAAATGGATGGAGCAGATACTGGAGGCAGGCTTGGTGCCATAGACATGATCAGTGTCAGGGTCACAATTATCGAAGATGGCACCGAGTCAGAGATCACCAATTTAGGCAAGGTTGGTGCCATAGACATTATCAGTGCCGTAGCTGGTATCAAAGACACAATTTTTGAAAACGGCACCAAAGTCAGTACCAAAGATGGTGCCATAGATGTAATTTTGGGCCCTGATACCGAAGAAGTCATGTTGGGTATCTTTTGTCTTGGTTCCTGCTTCTTATCACCATAGGGTGAGGAAGGAACCAAATGTGGTCTCTTTTTGTGCTCTTTACTAGGAGGTGTTGAGCCCTCCGACTCAGAAAAAGCCCCTGAGACGGGTGTCTTAAGAAGGCCCTTCAAAATCAATTTATTCTTTCCCTCGTTAAGGGTTCAAGAGCTTAACCCTTTACAAATAGTACAAGGATGCTGAACATAAAGATGAGGAACACCCAGACAATACACACACGATACATGGGTCTCCGAATTTGGCATTTTGAGGCCACACTGGTCGCATTGCTTAAATCCTGAAGTTCCTTTTCTCTCCGACATGGCAGACAAAAAGAAGATTATCAACTACTACCAACTGTAAAAGAAAGAGGAAAGTTTTTTTTTTTTTTAAGAAAGAAAAGGGGAAAAGGGAATACCAACAATGGAATTAAAAATACAAGGGTAAGGTAAAGAAAAAGGGAGAGAGAAAGGGCCTGTACCAACAATGGTACTTAAGGATTATCTAGTAGGTAAGGGAGACAAGTAGACCAACAACAGTGGTAAGAGAGTGGGTAAAGTTAACGATAAACTAAAGAAATACGTTAAAGGTATTAGACCAGGAACTTAATAAGAGAAGAGGTTTTTAATATGAAAAAACTGAAAAATTTGAAGTACTTAGTTGAGAGCTGGCTTGACACAGCTTTACGGCTATGTGGCAAATGAGATCTGGGGTAATAGGGAGAAGGGCACTGTGGGCAAAAGCTTAGCTCGAGAGTTTTTTTGGCTGGCACGAGCTTGTTATAACGGCGACTTGGTTCCGAGGATGGAACAGACACCTGTCAGTAAGGAATGAATCAAGATTAACAACATCAGATGTAGTTATTACTCGGGGATAAATCTTCATGTAAAGATGCAAATACTTTTAACAAAAGTTATTATTACATCTGGGCCTGGGGTTTTCCAATTAGAAACTTTTCCTTAACTATGTTTCAATTTCACTTCATCCCATTTCATATCTTGTACATTTCAACTTCTTACGGTTTCTTTTACTTCTATCTATTCAGGATCTTTATTATGTTATATATGGTCTTCCGAGATATTTCTCCAAAATGTGTCTATTTCTTCTTTTTTGGTGGAGTTTCTATTTCTTTTGCTTTGTCTCCCAACTCTCTAAAAAACTTTTGGGTGACCAATGAATTGCTTATTTTGCACTTTTCCTTTATGTTCTACATATCTTCCAAGTTTTTCTGCCTGTGCTGATATCTTTAGTTTATAATTTGCAATGGTGTACGATAGAGCCAGGTCTGTTTTGATACTGTGCATTGCTTTTATCATGTCTATCTTTCTAAGTATTTCTGTTGATCTGTTCCCTCTTCTATGCACTTCTAACAGTGACACTGCTTAACTGTTTTATAGCTTTCTCTATTTGATGCTTCCATAATGGCATTTGATTTCTTCCCTTCTTTTTCCCTTACTGCTCTGTGTTTTTGAGGTAAGACTATGTCATTAATTTAGCTGCAGAGTAGTATGCCCTAATTATTGCTGTTATATCACTAGAATTTCTGTTAAAACAAAAGAATACAGCAATCAAGACTGTTATCAGACTTTTAACATTTTGGGTCTTACCGACTTTCTGTTATCTGTTTCTTTCCTCAGTCTTAATATGTCTATCCATCTCTGTTAAATCAAGCAACTCTTCCCTTGGATAATTTTCTTCTACACTGAGGGCACATTCTTTGGTCTCTGTTTCCTGCGGACATTCTATGGAAAGTTCCAGAACATCTTCCTGAGTCATATTCTCTTCAGCTACATCATGCATCATCCGTTGCTCTTTCATATGGGAACTCAGTAGCTTTTCACTCTACAACACTGACTATGTCAGAGTTGCCACAGTTTCCTACTCCTTCCCTTGCTGAGTAACTCCAGTTAAACTATTGTACTGACCTCCTACTGAAGGCTCCACAGTATTTTCACATGGCAAGTGATCAGATGCTTCCTGTTCCATCTGTTTCTTTTTAACTTGTGGACTTACTGTTCCCATCATCCTGTGACAATACCAAGTTTGGGTCTTCTACATTAAAATCATTCACTTTGCAGGTAATCCATAACTTCAGTTTATATTTCTTTATAACTTCTCCATTAGTAATCATTTCTTCTTTCCCCTTTTGTTTTCCTATTTTTTATTGTAAAATGTTCAATATCTGGATGCTTTTGCCTGTATTTCTCTTCATATCTTTGGTGCTGCTTTTTTGTACTGATTAGTCTGGCTTTCTCATTTGCGTATATATTGCACCATATAATTCTCTCTCCCTCTCTTTCCCATGTTCATGTTTCTTTTTTATACCTTTCAAAAATCTCTAAATTTTGTTCATTATATTTTTACACTTCCTCTGTCACCTTTTCCAAACAGCCCAATATTTCTTGAGCTATAAAATGTGTTTCATGGATGCGTTGTAATACTGAACACAAATCTGCATCTGAAGCTTCCGACAGTTTTTCTTGTCCAAGTATTTTACTTTCCTCTAATTTATTTATTTATTTAACGTTTGTTAACCATCTTAATCTTTTTGAATACCCTCTATCTGAAAATTCTGGGCTTCTTGCATAACAGTACCAATACAATTATCCTCAACAGTCCACTTTATCATATTTATGGCTCTTTTTTGGCCAGTTGTGTACTACTGCTTCCTTCTACAACAGAGGGGTGTCATCCTCATCTGACCCTGGCCTGACTCCAATGTAGGAATGTTTCTATGTCTTTAGGATTCTACACTGTCATTTCTTTCCAGTCCTGGCACCACTGCGCACATCAGGATTGGACAGTTTCTCCTGGGACTTGTGCATCCATCTGTCTTTTTTATTTTTTAACCTACTTCTGTCTATAACATATGCTATATAAAAGACAGTCTCTATGTATCAGTGTCATCTTGAGGAGATTTTGTAAAAACAGGGTCTGGTTTGTGAAAGTACTCACCAAGATTCTTCAGGATGAATTCAGTTCCAGCAATACTACTCTCCTTTGCTTGCTGATTTTTATCAACTATCCATTCGGACCTCAGATTGGTTTGTCCTGGTTTAATTCTCCAAGACTTTTGAGTTACTAACACCATGATGGGAATGAATCCCATTCTTACATCAATGTATGATTAAAGTTTATGAAATTAGTATTGCTTCAATCTTTGATGTTCGCCAAAAGTGCCACTTTATGAGGAGGGTAATGTGCCCACAAGTTACAACAATGTTAAGGTAGGCGCTACTTAGGGTTAATTGCAAATGGCCCAAGAACTGTAGAACAACTCGGAAACTATTGTCATACAAATTACCTAGCTGATGTTCAGTTCTTTATAGGTCACCACTTGCCTCAACAATGATGCAATGGCATGCTGTACTTAATGCAGGACATTTGGAACTAAACTGCATCCATTACATTTCCACATTTGGTGAGAGACTTTTCTCCTAATTTAAACCTAAAAACAGCTTTCTTTTTGTAAAAAAAAAATACTATTCATATGCGAGAAGATGCACACAAATACTATTTTACTAGAAAACATTAGATGAACAAGTATCACATATGATTATTAACTACTGTAAAATAGTCTTATCAGAGTTTATAAATGAGGGATATGTAGGAATTTCAAACTCTTTACAGTCTTTGAATGACCAAGATGTCTAGTGTTTTCATCTGCTTGTGTGCTATATGGAATCTCTATGAGTCATAGCTTGTCTCACTAACACTGTTATTTAAGGATAAAGACTAAAATTTTACCCTTACATGACGTAAATGAGCTAAAGAACTGAAATGCATAAAAGTGTGGAGTTTGGCAGCACCATCAGTTACCAACATGTAAATATCTACTTGTAAAAGTTTTGCAGTTTCTGTATTACAATGTGAGTGTATTGAGGGCTCCCTTTTCATGTTAACAGCTTTTCAATGGCATACAGACATAAGAGATTACTAACTGTGAGAAGCTGACCTGGAATATGTAACAGAATCCTGTCTGGACAAAAACAAATTCAGACCTTACCCTGCAGCATCAGTGTCCACAAGTTGCATTGCTACACAGCATCCTAGTACAGGCAGGCTTACAGATGAGGTTGAGCTCTGTTGTCTTTCACTGCTTTGACAGCTCATGAGTACACTATGGATATACAGCAGCAAGATTTGGGTTCCACGTTGCCTAGTAGTACTGGGATGCACTTTCAGAAATATACACACTTCCTTGCTGGCTTAGTGTTGGGTGTGCCAAAATGTTTAGTACTGGGAGATTTCAACTTTTAATGCAAAAATAACAAATCAGCTCTTATTAATGAATTCCTCTGATTTATGAATTGTTTTGGCTTCACTCAATTTTTTTCCGTAACACAGACTGGGTCAAATTCTTAACTTAATTTTCCAACTGGCTGTCTCAACCTTAGATATGATGGTAGAACCAGTTTCTTGCTTTGACAACTTCCTCATTCATTTTTTAAATGATTTTACTCTAGTTACAGCTTTAACACTCCTGAAGAGGTAGAAAGCATGAATTTCAGTGCTGTAGCACTTTATCAATTTATTCCTGCCTTCCAATGGCTCACTCTAGTGTCCAGTACATGCAGAAAGAGGACTTGCTTGCAGCCTATAAAACAATTATAAGGTGAACTCTGAATCTGCCTGCCCATCTTGTATAGGTTCATAGGTAAGTATTAGGCCAACTGCCCATATGGGTCATTTTAAACCTAGCCAAGTTCCCTTTTTGTGTTCAAATTCAACAATCTCATTTGTTTGGAGAGTGGCCTAATCCATTCCATGGTAGATAATTATGTATTACCCCTAATGACAAAAACTGGGATAATACCAAATATAATTTGAGGGGACCCGTGCATGGGATAAAGCATTTAGGAGCTGCCCCTGTCCATCAGTACTACAGGGGGCAGTCCTCAGGTAAATGTTCTGTTTCCAATCCATAGACCCAAGGTGCACTTGAATATGGACAGGAATGAACTCTGTTTTATGTGGATGGGGAGTCTGTTCCACAGCAGCAGTATCCTCTGCAAGATATACCTGTCCCTCCAAACCATTCTTTTGATGCTGCAGAAGAGGTTTATATCCCTAGCCCAAGTATTTCTGATGACATTTAACTTGGTGATGTGAAGTAAATTTATCAATATTGGGTTGGACGATGCCTTTTATGCCATACACAGGTCACCTCTTAGCATTCTGTAGAATACAGAGTACAGTGACAGGGCTGTGAGCCACCCTATGCTGGGCATGTTGTTTAGGCCTTGTATCCTTTCAGTAAAGGATCTCAAGTTGCTGCATGTGTTTAGACAGATACATGCCAGATAGGCATTATATTCAATGATTAGCCTATTGAGAGCTGAGCAAAAAGGGACAATGACATCCCTAGATCTAGACACTATCCCTTTGTTGATAAGCTGTGCAGTATAGAAGGGATTTTTTTAAAAAAAATGGACATGTGTTGATTAAAAGTTAGGTAGCTATCCACATAAGTTCCTAAGCCCCCAAACAATTTAGTCAACTCTTAAGGGTATACTGCCAATGTGGTAGCTCCCTGGGTAGATGGCTTCCTAAAGGATACAATAATGTATTTTTTGGCATTTAGTTTCATTACATGACTTGTCCACCAGTTATTTATTTGGAACAAACCTTCCTGCAGGATGGTTAAGTCACATGGGGATTCAATGACTGATCCCAGCTTGCAGTCATCTGCAAACTTAGACACAGCCCTTTGTTATTGGTTTTTACTTCAGAAAAGTAGATGACCAACAGGACAGGTCCCAGCACAGAACCCTGAGCTTATGTATATGTCTTCTCCACCTTGCTCCTTAAAAACCTTGGTGCGATGGTGGCAGGAGAATGATGGAATGGAGTTCTGAGGCAGACAGCTATCACTTATGACTTAATGAGCACTGTACTGCTTAATCTGAGGTCTGTTGTTAAATTGCAATGCTCTTGCCTAAAGAGATCTTACCTGTAACACTGACTAGGTTCTCTTGCAGATACCGGTCTTGGTACCCATAGGACTTTTGCTTTCAAAGAACACAAATTAGAGGAAAGAAAAATACTTGCACAAAAAATATGCTTGACACTATGTGCTAAGCTGTATCACTAAGGATAGTCCTACCATCAAAAACCCAGAGGAGGACTGGTGCATTCAGACCAAGATTCTGACATGGACTTGAAGTTAGCTTCAAATGGCAGGCCTACTTCAGAATACTGACAAACCAAAAGACTGAATCCTAAGATTGAAATTTAAAATACTGAACACATTTTTAATGCAGGTGGCAATCCTTCCTGCACTCCTCATGTGCGAGGCTGTACCCCTCACACACCAAGCTAACTATATATACCAACTCCAAAATCACACAACAGTGGAGAAGGGGGCAAATTCCACCATTCAGTATTTTGAATTTTCAGTCTTTTGGTTTGTCAGTATTCCGAAGAAGACGCCAAATGGCATATTACAATGATCTTACCATCTATTATTTCAATGTACAACCTACTATCTGTAACTTAAACCCATGCCCAACATAATTAGCGACTGCCTACCAACACGTGCTAAGACCCAACACTGAATAGTTCTGTTTTCCCATCTGTTTTGAAGGAAGCTTTGGTGACTACTCTTAAAATCCTACACTTAATCCACATGTTGATAATTACTGCCTCATCGCTCATCTTCATTTCAATGATAATGTTACTGACAAAGCCATTTATTTTCAGATTGTTTCATTTTTACAGAAATAGAGTGTATGACCCATTCTAGTTCTGGCTTCTGCACCAGGCATAGTACAGACACTAGTGTCATGAAAGACTTCCTTATGGCTAGAGCAAATGTTGTTACTCAGTCTTGGATTTTCTTAATCTCTCTCTTCAGCACTCTGTATGACAAGCCAAAAAAAATATTACTAGATCTGTGCAGTTATGGCGGGGTTTCAAGCACGGTCTTAGATTGGTTTGCCTCCCACCTCTCTGGGGTCACAGACAGATTGATTCTGGGTCATTCTCATTCTTTTATATATTATGTACACACACATGCACGGGCACGCAATCGCCATTGAATCACTCTTTCCTTTAGTTCTGTCTTTCAAAGTAAAAGGCACTGACAGACACTTACAAAAAGAGTGCACAATTTACACTTACCTATTTTTTGCAAAGGGGCCAGCCCCTGTGCACCCCTCCACTCCCACTAACTTAAATATACAAACTCCTCCATGTATCTCCCCACCATCGATGATAAATATTCTTACTCAGACACCACTCAATACTGGTGAAAAAAACAGCAAAATTATTTCACTCCGGTATTCTGCAATCTCACTGTTATTACCACTTTCCAATGCTTTATCCCTTCGATATGCATGTTGTTCGATCACCTGGATTCAAATAACGTGTACTCAACAAGAAATGTACTTCGATAACACATAGATCCTTATGTGTGCATACGTATGAGTGTATACATATAGATCTAGGACTGTTGAACAAAACTTCAACAGTCTGAATCCAACTTCACTGAATACATTTTAATGAAAGTGCTTTTACCGAAATAGCACTTTTGTTAAAGTGCGTTAAAAAATAAAAAGAAAAAAACAAGAAAAAAGCATTTATGCAGAGGGCAAGCCCCCCTGCACCCCCCCCCACTTTAATATTCTCACTCCGAGATCGCACTACAGTGGGGAAAAGGAAAAAAATTCCCTTATCTGTACCGTAGTATCTCCGCAACAGTCACTCCCCCACAGCTCCCTCTACCTGCAGGCATACTTCCGCGAAAGTGCTTCGTCGGTGAAAAGCACTTTCATGGAAGTATGCCCGGTCGTTTAGGATCCTGTGAAACAGCCATTCACGCATCAGTCCTAGACTCATACATAGATGCGTGTGGGTGAGGTGAGACCAGAGGAAGGGAAACCAGACTTGTCAAGGCCAATATAGTGCAATGAGGATCACTTTGCTCTTCAACTGTCGTGCTTTCTTTAGAAATTGGGAGATGAGGGGAAGAGGAGGATAGGCATAAAGAAGACCCGTGGGCCAAGCGTGGACTAGAGTGTTCCTTGGTGACTGTCCCCGGAAGGGGATCAAGGTAAAGTAGTTGCTGCACTTGCAGTTGGTTGGAGAGGCAAATAGGTCGCAGCAAGGCTGGCCCCAGCGGTGGAAAATTTTTTACGCTATCAGAGGGATTGAGGGACCACTCATGAGGCTGTAGAATGCACCTGCTCAATTTTCCACTATCACGTTGGAGCTCCTGGGAATGTGCATTGCAATCAGAAAGCGGCTGTGAGCCATCGTCCATTGCCATATTCTCAAGGCCTCTCGGCACAACGTGTAAGATCTGGTGCCCCCTTGTTTGTTGATGTACCAGACCACTGACATGTTGTCTGACTGGATCGCTATAGTCCCTGATGGAAGGATGGAGTGAAATGCTTGCAACTCTAGAAGCACCTCCCTCAGTTCCAGGACAGTGATATGCAAAAGGGCCTCTGTCTCCGACCAGGAGCCTTGGACTGAGTTTCCCTGACATAGCCCCCCCACCCCATCAGGGAGGCATCCATGGTCACTGTGGCTATCGGTTGATGAGGGTGAAAGAAAGTCATACTTATTTGAAAAGACAAAGGGTGTTGTAGATGGTATCACTGAGTGAGAAGTAGCCATCGAAGAAGTCTCATGTGGAATCTGGATAGGGGAACAAATGCAATGGAAGCTGCCATTGACTTCAATAGCTGAAGTACAGATCGAGCTGCGGATTTGTGGTGACAGGGCAGCATTTGAACTGGTCTTATTCTCTGAAGTCTGTGTTCTGGAAGGGATGCTGTGCAATTTCTCGTGTCCAACAGTACCCCTAAGAATTCCAAAGACTGAGTTGGGGTTGTGTTGGATTTCTCCCAGTTTACATTGATTCCCAGGCTTCAAGCTGTTAACAGAGTATATTGCAGGGCTTCTTCCAGTAGATGCTTGGTGGGGGCGGTAAAGAGCCAGTCGTCTAGATATGGAAACGCCTGAAATTCTTGAAGTCACAAGTGAGCGATAACCACTGCCATGCATTTTGTGAACACACTGGGTGCTGTAGAGAGACTGAAGGGCAGGGCTCGAAACTGGTAGTGATTGTCTCCTACACGGAAGCGGAGGCATCTTCTTGAGCATTTGTCCATTTTTATGTGGTAATACGCATCTTGAAGATCTACAAAGCACATCCAATTGTCTTCTTCCAGAAGAGGAAGGATAGACTGAACTGTGACCATCCGGAATTTCTCTGTTTTTACAAATTTGTTTAGTGTACTGAGATCCAGAATCGGTCTCTGGTCCCCTGTATTTTTTGGGCACTAAAAAGAACCTTGACTAAAAGCCGGATCCCATCTTGTCTGGGGGGACCGTCTGGATGACTTTTTTTGTAGCAGCTTTTTGATTTCGTGTGCTGCTGTTTCCCTTTGACTGGGTGGGACGTGGGGTAACACTCTTGATGAGACCGGGCAAAAATGGAAGGGGATGTGATGGCCTCTGGATATAATCCATTGTACCCAAGAGTCGGTTGCTATGTTTTGCTAGGCAGCAGGGTACAAGGAGAAACAACCCTGACTGCTTCCAGAGGAGTGCAGTCGGGCAACACTTCAGGAGCGCTGATAGGGTTGGCCAGAGAAATTCTCTGGAGCCCTGGTTTCGCGGACCTCCTTTGCCCTGAAAGGGGCGTCTTCCATTGGAGTTTCCCCCTATGCCTCTAAGTGAAAACTCTGCACGTGCATCCTGGAAAGAATCCTGTGATTTCTTGTGCCAGATCTTTCCACTCCTCTGATTTCTAGAGTAGAATCGCTGAGGAGGGGAGAGTGACACCAATGGCAGACAAGGTCTTGCCATCTTGTTCGCACCGTGCCAGCGTATCCTTAGAGCCAAACAAAGAAGCGGCCCCTATAGGGGCATTCATAAAGGAAGCCTTAAAGGAGTCTGCAAAGTTGCAAAGGCACATCCAAGTATGTCATCTGGTGACTATACCTGCGCCTGCCACTCTAGCTGCCCTTTCCATTGCATGAGAAATAAGACACATGGAAGAGTTGGAAATGGACTCTAGGGTGGCTATCTGAGAAGCCACATTATCACTGACTTCATCAGAAACAGCTCCTGCCAAGGTTTCAGAGAGCTGGTTGATAAGATCTTGCTGAAGCCTGGTAAAATGTGCCAAATAATTCAAAGACCTTACGGTGAAGGTCGATGAAGCAAATACATGTTTTCCTAATTTGTCAATCACCTGGGACTCCTTGTTGGGTGGATGGACAGTATGGCTCTCGTCTGACAAATGCTTCTTAGTAGCAGCTGCCACCACTATAGCATCTACTGGGAGACCACGTGACCAGTGGGGGTGCTCGGGGGGGGGGGATAATATTTTATCTGGCCTCTTAGGTATTGCTTCCATGCTATCAGGAGCTTTCCATGCTCGCAGCACAATGTGCTGGACGAGCTCATTGGCATGCAGTGTGACTCAGGAGGTAGGAGGCCGGGCATGAAAAACCTGCAGGAATATGGATTCCTCAGAGGAAGGACTAGAGGGTTTCCAGTCACCCCTCTGTCTAAGGATCTCGAGGATGCCACCAAAGGACATCTCTCATTAGAGGGTGACCGTGGGGCCCCTTCCCAGTCATCAAAATCCGTATCTTCAGTCAATGACTCCTCAGTGGAGTGCAAGTGTTTCCTCTAACATGATGCTTTGTGGGGTGCTTCCTCAGTGGGAGGCTCTGAGGAAGACTGCAAAGAGGGGGTCTCCAGAGGAGGAGAGACCTGAGGCTCTTGTGTCTGGTTTCAGAAAGTTGAAGCTTGTGGCAGTTGAGGCAAAGAGGGGGGAGATGACTCCGACAAATGAGCTTTGCCAGCGAAAGCAAGCCCACTCTCCATGGCCTGGAAGGCTGGCCTGCCTAAGGAGGGATGGGAGCCCGGAACCAAGCATGACAACCTCAGAACCGGGGTCACACCTTGCACCAAGTCCACCCCCAGACCAGGAGTCTCAAGAGGACCATGAACCATACGAAGGTTCTGGAAGGTGCCATAGAAAAAAATCGGCGTGGAGCCAGGATTGCCCTCCCCCATGGCACAGCCAGTGTCCTGAGAAGAGCCTGATGCCCAGTGCACCGACTGTCACAAGGACGACTCTGGTTCCAAAGTGAGATCCACTATTGGAGTTAAAGGCAGGGAAGGTGCTGTTGGAGTAATAGGCTTCGAGACTTGAGTGGAAATCGAAGGAGGAGTATACGATGGAGTTTGAGGCAAAAATACTCTCACCTGAATGAAAGAACGTGGACTTCAACAGTTGAGAGATATCTCTGGCCACAAGCAAATGGTCAACAAAAGGCAACACATCCTCCTCAGAAAGACTCTTGGTTGATCTCATGCAGAAGGCTGATGGAGATTCTGGCCTTTCCAGGAAAGGACTATACTGACTGCTTGCAAAAGGATCCAATGAAGGGGAATATTTAGTTCTTGCTAATTCAATAGGTGCAGAGCTTGGAGCAGAGGAGTCTGCACCAAAGAAAACGGTGTGAAAAAATTCTGCACCAAAGAAGTCAGCGTTGTGGTAGTTGAAGGTGTCTGCACTGTAAAAGTAAAGGTCTGCCAAAAGGGTACGGTGCCGTAGTGGAAAGTGACTGCACCTGCAATAACGATGGTGCAGAGAAGAACTGCACTGAAGTACACATTGGTGCCAAAAAAGTCTATGCCGTGGAGTACAGAAGAGTCATACCTGGAGCTGAAGGTGACTGTACCAATGGTGCAGAAGGGGACTGAACCTAGTCAGGATCATTTGAGTCGGTGCCAAGCCTGGAGCCGACAGGGTCACAGGCGACAGCACCAGAGTAGTAATCAATTTCACGTTCTTGTGAGTCGACTCCCTACGATCTCCAGAGGGAGAAGAAGGGAGCGACTTCGATGAAGAAGAGGAAGAACGCCTCTTGCGGGGTTTACCAGGAGGGGTGAGCCCTCCAACACAGAAATAGCCTTAGAAAAAGGAGACTTGAGGAGACCTTTCAAAATTAACTTATTCTTCCTCTCATTGACAGTCCTGGTATAGAGGTTTTTACAGATCCCACACTGAGGATCTACAGTCAACTGAGAAACATTAAGACAATAGACACAAGTCATGGCCATTGGAAAGCGGTAACTTTCGGCCGCAATCCTTGCACTGCTCGAAACCAACAGAACTTTTTTTATCCAAAATAGCTGTTGTGGAGAAGATGCACGGCAGCAAAAGGAAGAATAATGGCTACCCAAGAAAAGGGTAAAGGAGAAAAGGATTACCAATGATGGTAATGGAGAATTACCACAAGGTAAGAGAAGAGGGTAATAGAGGGAAAGGACTAAAGGAAGAGAGTCTAAAGTGTGCGATAGGGTAGGAAAATATTAGAATAAATGTTTGAGAACATTGTGTGTGTGTGTCTGTTCATGCATATTAATATGAATGATTGAGTGTGATGGGGAGGAGCTGTGCAGGGTTGGTGGCCGTCATACTTCCACACATTCCCCTAGATTAACAAGCAAAGCTTGAAACATTGGGTCAAGGGGCACATTAGCCAACAGGGGTAACTTCACCCACACAGGTCGGGGGGGGCACTAAACACCAGGGATGACCTCTCATGGCATAAAGGCCCTTACACGGAATGGGGATACCAGGGATACTCTATACAGTGTGCCATAAAGTCACAATTACAAATAAAAATGGTGTGGTGAATCACTGGACACTACAAACAGTATAAATAGTCTGCCTTAAAGACACTAAAAGGGATTCTAACCATGTGCCCTACCAACTTCCACAGTGGATATTAGCCCTCTGCGCCATCTCTAGATATCAGGAATGTCATGAGCAATAAAATAAGAGCTTAAAAAGGCAACTACAAAGGGGGGTGGTGCCTTTGAACCTTGTCGCTGTAAAGCTCAGTAATAACCCACTGTGCTAACTGACTTAGAAGTCTAAATCTCAAAATGCTCTCACTCGAGGCACTCCTTAAAATGGAGAACATTGTTTTCTGTGCAGTGACTGAGACCTGGTTCAAGGCTCCAGAGAGCACCCCTGCACTGCCAGGCTCTAACTCATACCACACTTTTCGGCCATGTAACCTGGACCGAAACACCAAAGGCGGAGGCGTGTCCATATTTATTAAGGATATCCACACCTCCAGGCTAGTTGCTCAGCATAATGCATACGAGGTTATCCAAGTGCAACTAACTCTGGGCAAAACTGCAATCCAAATTGTAGCTTGCTACAGATCCCCCACCATGTCCCAGGATTCCCACTCCTCTTTTTTTGATGTACTGGAAAATATTAGGGTTCAACCAAACACCCTAATAATGGGCGACTTTAACTACCCCCACCATTGACTGAGAAAACTACTCGTGTACCAACTCCTTAGCTCAATGTTTTCTGGAATTCATAAACTCCAATGCCCTAGATCAACTTATCCACACCCCCACCAGGGGCAACAATATCCTAGACCTAGTAATTACCGACATCAGTGACTGGTGTTCCACACCTGAAGTCAAATCCTCGTTGGTCCGATCCGACCATAAGCTTATCACCTTTGATATCAACATCCCGCCCCCACCCCCCATTTAGGAAACCACAGTAAACAATTTCTCCAAAGCCATCTTAAGACAGAAGTGGTGAACTTCATGACACCCATGCAGATGGACAATACAGTTACAACTGCTGAATCCTACACAAATGCACTCTAAGTACTTACACGAGTGCATGAATCGTGCCATCCCAAATAGAACCAAGATGCTATCCTCCAAAAAAAGGAAACCAATCTGGTGGTCCCCTGCCATAAATAAACTGTACAACAGAAGGAAGAAACTGTTGCAAAAGAGTAAAATCCCATGAGTGGAGGAGCTCCCTAGCCAGCCACAGTAAGAAGCTGAGATCCCTTATAAGATCCTCCAAAGCTAGCTACGAAAACAAAATCGCCACTAAATCCAGGGGCAACCACAAAGCATTCTATAGCTATGTCAAGAATCTAGATGGCAACACCCAGATCTGCTCTGAGTTACAGCACAAAGGCATGAAAATTACAGAACCAACTGATATTGGGAGGGTGGCCTAATGGTTAAGGTGTTTGCCTTACAAACACAAGGTGCAGGGTTTGTCTCTCACAAGGGATAATTGGCTAGGCTTAAAATGGCTCGCAAGGGCAGTTAGCTTAGTACTAATCTATGAACCTATGAACATCCTGGCAGATAGGTTCAGTGCTAACTTTACCCCCCTCTCACCCCCTAAAGGGCCCATATCTATACAGGAAGAATGTAGAGTCCCTGTAATCACAACTATGCAGGTAAAAGCTGCACTCTCTAAAGCCAAAAATAGAGCTTCCATGGGACCAGACAACCTCCCAGGCTGTGTTTTACACGAACTTCAGAACGAACTGGCTCTCCCACTTGAGCACCATGTTCAATAATAGCCTCACATCAGGCTTTGTGCCCACTGAATGGCGCACAGCAACAGTTATCCCACTCCACAAAGGGGGAGCCACCACTGATCCCGGGAACTATCGAGCTGTTAGCCCGATGAGCCTGGTCTGCAAGGCCATGGAACGTATCATCATGGAACTCATAAACAAAGACATTGGTAACCTCTAAACTCTGGATACCACCCAGTTCAGGTTTGTGAAAGGCAGATCATGCCTCCTGAACCTGATTGACTTCTTTGAGGCAGTCACTAAAGCCGTGGGTAAGGTGGTTCACACAGCCTATCGTGACCTTGCCAAGGCTTTCAACACCATCCCCCATTCTGGAATTACAGCTAAACTCACTAAACTACATATAAATCCCTACATCACAAGATGGGTTGCCAACTGGCTCACTGACCGAACCCACACTATAAAAGTTGCAGACTCCAAATCTGACCTCAAAGCAGTGACAAGTGGACTACAACAGGGTTCTGTCCTGGGGCCTCTCCTGTTTGGTATCTACTTCTCTGAAGTACAGGCTAACACAGAAGGCCTCTGGCTAACGAAGTTTGCAGATGACTGCAAACTAGGAGCCACAGTCAAGTCCCCAAATGATGTGGACATCCTACATAAGGGCCTCACTGAGACAGATCCCTGGTGTAAGAAGCCAAGGCCTCAAGCTCAATGCCAAAAAGTGCAGTGTCATCCCCTTTGGTAAAAACTCTGTACCCATGAACTACCACATAGGCAGCAATCTACTTAACACCAAATGCGTGATAAGAGACCTTGGGACTCAGGTGGACAGTAGTCTCTCCTTTGATAGTCACATCGCCACAGCAGTCAGGAAGTCCTTCTATGTGGCACACTTCATCATAAAAGGGTTCTCATCCAGGAAAAAAGAGGTCATTGTTCCCCTCTACTCATCACTGATTAGACCCATTATAGAGTACAACACCCCTTTTGGAATGTTCCTCACAAGACATCTGCAGCAGCTGGAAAGGCCACAGAAGTACCTCACAAAGAGGATTACTGGCCTCAAACAAATGTCCTGCACTGACCGCCCCAAAAAACTCCAACTTTACTCCGTAGCATATCACCTACTCCGAGGTGATCTCTGCCCAACATATAAAGCTATGTCAAACCCAGAGCTGTTGGACATGATACACC
This sequence comes from Protopterus annectens, assembly GCF_019279795.1. Taxonomy (NCBI): domain Eukaryota; kingdom Metazoa; phylum Chordata; order Ceratodontiformes; family Protopteridae; genus Protopterus; species Protopterus annectens. Next base: position 1,909,925,713 of record NC_056737.1, read on the forward strand.
TAAAGACATCTCAATCCCTCCGAGCTACACTGTCTAGGGACCCTAAACCTTGTCACCACAATAAACAGGACACGCTGGAGGGATAGATTCCTGTCCCAGAGACTTCCTATACTCTGGAACAAGCTACCCATCTATGTCAAGCAAAGTTCTTCATAAGCACTCCAAGAAAAATCTTGATGAGTGGCTGGGAAATAGGAAATACACCTCGGGGATAACTTCTGTGTCTCTGCTCGACAGTGGCACAGGAAAATAACTTTCTTGGGTGGCATAAGCTATGGAACCTTGCTGGCTAGGCTTACATAGGCCCTTGGGCTGATAGCCTAGTACCTACCTATGAAACTATGAGGATCTGTGGCATTACTCAATACCTGAAACAGCTCATGACATATGAGAGAAAGACAGAGAGGGGGCATTAGGCATACCACGTAGAGCAAGAAACAAAAACAAAAATTAATGGTGGAACAAAATCAGAGATAGATGTTGATTATTTCTCCTACAAATTTGTAGTCATATGTATGACAGCTTTTGCATTACCATGAATTTGATGAAGGATATGAACTGTAAAACTATAAGGTCTGACACTGAATGACTGACTGTAATTATCTATGATTTAGGAGGACAGGAAAATGCAGACATTGGGGACACTGTTACAACACAGGGACATGTACAATGGTCTGTGTGTTTCAATGTGTGCACTGTGTGTGACAGAGTAAACAGGGGATTGCCTCTGCTAACATGATGATGCCACCACCACAGTTAACTACTGCAGGAAAGTGCTGATCTGGACTCATGGTAGTCAACAGAGATTCAGAAATAAGCAAATTAGCTGATAATGAGGTCTTTACTCACTGCGGCTAATGTGTCTCTAACTCACAAAATACTGCACTGTGGAAACATGACCTTTTTACTGCAGCCCTTAGTGAGAGTAGTGGGGTTCTTTCTGAACCTCAGAGACAATTTTCATCTCATCCCCACACTTTAACAGCCCACAACATGGCACTAGTTTATCTCGCTTTCTCATATTCAATTTACCCACATAACTTGCAACCCTACCACTATAAACACAAACCAGAGGGAGTAATTGATATGACCAGATTAATCTGTAATCTTTAACTACACAGAAGAAAGTCACAGTATGGTCAGGCAGGTATGCAATGCAGGACAACACTTCATCCTGTTTTACTTTGGGGTTATACTGCTACTGTTAGTCCTGCTGGATCCAGTAAAACAGGAGGAAGATCTAAAGTTTGGCGAGTTGTAATTATTTCAATATAGGTCTCCCTGATCCCAACTCCTAAACTGTAGACATTCTGGAACGTTTGCATTAATCGGCTGCACTGTAAGACAATAGTGAGAGCCACTTTTTTTAAATCTGTATGGCATTCCTCTTTTCTCTGCTGCTGTACAACTGCAGAATTAGTACATATACAAGAAAAGGTGTCCTGTCCATGAGTGCTGCTGGAGGCTTGCCCATCTGCAAAAGTACTTTACTCCTCCAGTCACTCACAGTTTTTGTAGATATGCTGATCAACCAGTTTGAGTCATTCAGTATGTAGTCACTCTATTGTACACCAACTTCTCATAGTGAATTCCAAAAAAAGAGTGGTCAAACCAACATACTGGAATCTACACTTGCTCAGTAATGGCAATAATACAGAATGCCTGCACTAGTACAACAATGGCATCATGAATATTACATACAGTGTTTTGTTCAGTGACATAACCGGTGATCTGGACACTGGTAGCAAAAGGCAGCATTATTTATTTTATTTTCCATTTGTTGACTGGGGTACAGCACAGATCCAGGTGGACCACTTTTGAGGCTCAGTCCAGGAAAAGTGAGTACAAAGTAAAAATAGACAAAGTAGCAGTTTACAGTACAGATGAAGAATACAACTAAAATATCTAGCTTGTGAAAACATTACAACATTATAAACATTTGTCTAACACAGTAGGAATCTAACACAGCATCTAGCATGAAAAACATTGTACCAGATTTCTACTTTGTTAAACAGACTTGTGATATTTTACATCAAGGTACACACAGTGTTACTGTCTGGTAATTTAGGCTACAGTGACAGGATGATGAAGGGAACACCAGAACTATTAAAACAAGACGGCCAACTCACTGTCCCAGCTAAGTTTAAAAAGTAGCATGCAGGCTTACTCGAATAAGGCAAAAATGGTGTTTATACAAAGATATATTTATTGAAGACAATCCACAGTGTAGGAAACTAAAATCCACATGAACATCTGTTAAGCGCTTTCATCCGCTTATTGCACACTTCTTCAGAACAGCTGATTGACACAATACAATTCTTTTAAAATCTTTTTGGCGCCATTCTAGAGGCAAAAATTTAAAGTGCCAGTGCTTAATATAATTTGTACATATTTTAAAAATATAATTGTAAAAACAACCAATACATCAATATATCCTAGGACTTACTAAAACCTTAAATGATAAATAATATAAATACTATTTCAAAAAATACTAAATAAAAATTGCAATACCAAACTTCATACCCCATTGATGTAACTAACAAACACATACATAATTCTATGATAACATATTGCACCTGATGGTAAAACAGATCACGCCAACATTAGAAAGGGTTTGATAGAAATAAAATCATTTATACCCGGTTCCTTTGTGGCATCGGTCAACACCTGCCAGATGCTTTCTTTCTTGCTTAGTATTGCTTTAAAATTGCCCCCTCTGTTTGATGTGAAAACTTGATCTATTATGGCAAAACTGAAACTATGATTTCCTACACTTTGGATACTGTGGATTGTCTTCAATAAATATATCTTTGGATAAACACTTAATAATCTTCTTGGTCTGTCCAGGCTAGGGGGATGGTGGGTGGGACGCAAGAAAGAAGGCGAGAGAAGACAACTAACATTGAATGTTATGGTAGGTACATAACTTCTCAATGTTAAATTGTCAACCTCGCCTTCATTCTTGCTGGATGGGACCACGTCCCTAGCACCTTCATCCTGGGTGGCTCATTGGAACAGACTCTTAAGAATGGTGGAACCAAATGTTGCTCTGTCCCTGGAGGCCATGTCCAATTTGTAATGCGAAACAAAGGTATGAGGAGAGGCCCATGTGGCTGCCGCACAGATAGTGTCTATTGGTAGTCTAGCTTGAAAAGCTGTAAATGTAGCTAGTGCTCTAGTTGAATGGGCTTTTGGCTTAGAAGTTAATTCCCTGCCTCTGAGTTGATAAATAGATGTAATCACAGAAGACAGCCACCTAGATAGGGTTACCTTGGAAACAGGAAGGCCTTTCTTATTTTCTGTGTACGATAAAAACAGTTGATCAGACTTCCTTATTTGTTTGGTTTTATCCAAATAGTATCGGAGCTGGCGGTGAACATCTAGATAATGTAGCTTTTGCTCCGCTCTATTAGTATAGCTTGGGAAAAAAACTGGGAGATCAATTGATTGATTTAAATTTGTCTGCGAAGCCACCTTGGGTAAGAAGGATGGATTAGTCCTTAGAGAAACTCTGTCTTTATGGAAGATTAAGTAGGGAGGACGAATGCAGAGGGCGTGAAGCTCAGATACTCTCCTAGCAGAAGTAATGGCGACTAGGAAGAGTGTTTTCCAGGAAAGAAATTTCAATGAACAGGAGACCACAGGTTCAAAGGGGGGGAGAATCAAGGATGTTAAGACTAAATTAAGATCCCACTGACGTGGAGGGTCTTTGATCAGAGGCTTAAGTAAATATACACCTTTAAGGAAAGCTTTGCAAAGCTTATTGGACATGATGCTGTGGTCCGATAAGCCTGTATGAAAATTCGATATGGCTGCCAACTGAACCTTTACTGTAGAGGCAGAAGACCCTGAATGAAAAATTTCGACTAGGAAGTCTAAGACCGAATGAATTGGGGCAGAAAAGGAATCTATATTCCTTGCCTTTGCCCAGAAGGAGAAACGTTTCCATTTACTAGTGTAAATCCTTCTGGCGGAAGATTTAAGGGAAGCTACTATGATATCCCGGACGGGATTAGAAATCATAGGAAGCCTGGCTAAGGACGGAAGTGGAGCAACCAAGCAGTAAGGTTGAGAGAATGTAGGGATTGGTGCAGCTGCCCCGACTGATGGGTCAACAGATCTGGAGCTGGGTCCAGATGCCAAGGCTGTACCAAAAGATAATGATGTAGGAACGGAAACCATATCGGTCGAGGCCAATAAGGGGCAATGAGAATCAACTTGGCTCTCAAGGCGGTTGCTTTCTGAATTACTTGTGGGATTAGAGGAAAGGGTGGAAAGGCATAGAGAAGTCCCCGAGGCCAATCTTGGAATAGAGCGTCTCTGAGGGATGTGGCCTGGAAGGAGAAAGAGGGTGAAGAAGTCGGGGCATTTGCTGTTTTGGGGTGTAGCAAAAAGATCACAGCAAGGAAGGCCCACTTCTGAAAAATCTCTTCCGCTACCGATTGTTTGAGAGACCACTCGTGTGGCATGAGTATAGCTCTGCTCAACCTGTCCGCTATGATGTTGGACTTCCCGGGGATATGCATTGCTATCAGAAACCGCTGAGAGGAGATCGCCCATTGCCAAAGTCTGAGTGCCTCTCGACACAGGGGATAGGACTTGGTTCCGCCTTGCTTGTTGATATACCACACTACGGACATATTGTCCGTTTGGATTGCAATAGTTCCTAGGGGAAGAGAGTCATGGAGAGCTTGCAACGCTAAAAAGCACTGCTCTCATCTCTAGGACATTTATGTGCAGGTGGCGTTCGAAAGGTTGCCAAATGCCATGGACCATCCTGCCCTGAAAATGCCCCTCCCCCCACCCGATCAGGGAGGCGTCCGATGTCACCGTGGCGACCGGGGGAGGAGGAACAAAGGGTCTGCCTTGATGGACTTGAGGGGACAATAACCACCAGGACACATGACTTTTGCAAGTTGGAGTTATCATGATCTTGTGGTGCATGGGGAGTTGCTGAAAAGATCATTGGGCGAAAAGCATCCACTGTAGAAGACGCATGTAAAAACGTGCAAGGGGAAGAAGTGTTATGGCGGCCGTCATAAGACCCAATACTTTCAAGACATACCTGGCCTGAATTTTGTCGCTCTGAAGAAGAACATGGATGTGGTTTTGAATATCTAAGACCCTTTGATCTGTTAACTTTGCTGAAACTTGTACGGTGTTCAAGTTGGCGCCTATAAAGGTAATAGACTGACAAGGCGACAAGGCAGACTTTTTTAAATTTATAGAGATTCCTAACCCTCTGCAAATGTGAATGGTGTAAGCTCTGGCTTGGAGAAGTTGATGCCTGGTGGTGGCAGTGAGGAGCCAGTCGTCTAGATATGGAAACACCTGGAATCCTTGCCGTCTCAGGTGAGCCGTAACCGCTGCCATACATTTGGTGAACACTCTGGGGGCTGTAGTGAGACCAAAGGGCAGGGCTCTGAACTGGTAGTGACTGGCCCCCAGCCGAAAGCGGAGAAACCTTCTGGAGCGCCTGTAAATTTTGATGTGATAGTACGCATCCTGAAGGTCCACGGAGCACATCCAATTGTCCTTGCCCAGAAAGGGCAGAATGGACTGTAGCGTGACCATCCGGAATCTTGTTCTCTTTACAAACTTGTTTAGCTTGCTGAGATCTAATATTGGTCTCCAGTCCCCTGTCTTTTTTGGTACCAAAAAAAACCTTGAGTAGATTCCGGATCCTAGTTGGTCTGCTGGGACTGGCTGGATGGCTCCTTTTGCTAGCAGTTTTGATATTTCTGATACTGCTAGTTCCCTTAGACCGGGTGGAACGTCTGGAAGGGTTCCCTTTTGAATTGGGGTTTGGATAAAGGGAATTTTGTAACCCTCGGATATGATCGACTGTACACATTTGTCTTGAGTAAGGGAAAGCCAGGCTATTGGGTACAGCGACAATCTTCCCCCAACTGCCTCCGAAGGTGGACAATTGGGCAACATCTCAGGGATGCTGGAAGGGTTTGTCAGAGAGAGGCTCCCTGCTACCCTGGTTCTGCGGACCCCCTCTGCCCCTAGGGTGGCGTCTGTTGTTGTTACCCCCTCTGCCTCTGGGGGTAAAATGACCTCTTGCGTCAGGCACGACTCCTTGAGATTTGTGGAACCACATTTTCCCACCCTTCTGACCCTTAGGGTATGGTCTTGAAGAGGTGGAGAAACGGACTCCTACGGCAGAAAGAGTCTTGCCATCTTGTTCGCATCTGGTCAAGGTGTCTTTCACTTGAGGTCCGAACAAAGCCGAACCATCAAAAGGGGAATTTGTGAAGGACGCCTTGAAAGGGTCCGCGAAATTACACAGCCGCATCCAGGTGTGACGCCTTAAGGCCACTCCTGTGCTCGCGACCCTACTCGCTCCACTGGCTGCATATGAAATTAGACGCATGGAGGAATTAACAATCGAGTTCAGGGTTCCAAGCTGTGAGTTTATTTTATCCTGGGACCCAGCAGTTGATGGATCCTGTAAGACTTCTCCCAACTCTTTGAGAATATCTCTCTGAAGGCGGGTGAAGTGACACAAGTAATTCAGCAACCGCATGGCAAAGGTCGCTGAAGAAAACATCCGCTTACCGTACCTATCCATGGTCCTGGAATCCTTATTAGGAGGATGGATAGGTACTGAAAGATCAGCTAGTTCCTTCTTGGTGGCTGCAGCCACCACCATGGCATCCACCGGTACACCTTTTGTTAGGAATTGCTTGTCAACTGGTGCTGTGATGAATTTAGATGGCCTCCGAGGGGTGGGTTCCACCAAATCCGGGGCCGACCATGCCTTCCGAGCCACTACTTCCATAAGGGGGTCGAAAGGCGGAGACACCCAGGAGGTGGAGGGTCGAGAACCAAACGCCTCCAGGTACACCGACTCGTCCTCGGAAGGATTAAGGAAAGACCAGTTCCCCCTCTGCTTTAGGATTTCTAGGATGTCTGAGAAAGAGACATCCTCAGAGGGGGACTTTGGGGATCCCTCAGACTCATCCAAGTCAGTGTCAGATGTAATGGACTCAGGGGAGTCCACATGCTTCCTCTTACATGTCCTCTTACGCGGAGGCTCCGCTGACAGGTCAGGAGAAGCCTCGGAAGAGGAAGAAATTCCCAATGGGGAAACCTGAGGCGTTGGATCTCTGGGTCTGGGAGCAAGAGAATGGGAAGAGACATCAGCAGGCACTGTAGTGGGAGGAGCTGATGGAGCTGACCGTTGACTATGCCCTGGGGCTAGTATGCTCATCACCTCGAAGGCTCCCCTATCAGAAAGGCCAGAGGGCCCCCGCTCCGAAGAGGTAGGAACCCCAGGCCGCACCGACAGGGAAGGCTCAGAGGCTGATGTCGGGGCCGAGCTCACCAGCGCTGATGCTCCGAGAGGGAGAACGGGGTCAGACAATGGTCCGATGCCACTCGCCCCCTCGGAGCCGATGAGAGAGATCAGGCGCCCGGATCCATCCAATGAAGGTATCAAGGAGGAGATCGGAGCGGAAGACGAAGGAGCCGAAGGGGGAGGTTTCGGCTCCGACGCCACAACAGTCATGGCTCCGAGGAGCTCCGGCTCCGAACTCTGAGGGAGAGTCGAAGGAGGAAAATTAGGTGGAGTCATAATAGCTACCATCTGATGAGACAGGCTAGAGATCATCTGGGCCAATGCCTGAGACTTTAACAGCCTACTTACCACTCTCTCAAGGTCGTGATCTGAAAGTCTGGACGACCGAGATCGGCTCGGATGGCTCCACTCCGAGAGCAGGGGAGATCTTGGAGCCGAATGGATGGACTCCAATGAAGGGATCTTGACCTCTTCTTAGATGGAGCCAACGGAGCAGAGGACACGTCGACTCCAGCCAGAGCCGACAGTGAATGCATGGACTCAGAGGTATCGGCACCGAGTGGTGCCGAGACCGGAATCTGTGACTCAAAGGGATCGGCTCCAGCCGGAGCCAATCTAGGCACAGACAAGGAGCCAGAAGCCGAAGGCTTAGCACTTGGAGCCAACGGTTTTGCTGGTTTCGAGGGCCTCCCCGACGCAGACTTAGTCGGGGAGCCCTCGGGCTTTAGCAAGCCCCTCAGTATAAGTTTATTCCTGCGCTCCTGCAGGACTCTTGGACTGAATGCATGACATACAGAACAAGAGTCCTACAGGTGCAGGGGTCCCAGGCAATAAACACAAGAAGTGTGACAGTCTGTCAGAGACATTTTCTGACAGCTCGAGTCACACTTCTTAAAGCCTGAGACCTTACTTTCCTTTGGTTCCTTCGACATAACAGTGTCGAGGGTTCACAAAGGTAAAAGAAAAACACACACTCTCAAAAAACTATAAAATAACAATAAAAATGTTAATAGGGATACTGACACACCCAAACACTCCACAGGATCCCTAAGAAAATTTAGGAAAGGGGCTGGCTTAAGGCCTAACCTAAGAGTGGAGGGGGAGGGATATAAGGGATAAAAAGGGAAGGTATAAAACAGTAAAGGAGTTAAAGGTAGTTGCTAACTATTGAAAAAAGGTCAACTAGTTGAAAAATTAACTCAAAAGAGTGACTGAACACTATATGTATAAAGACTTACCAGGAGCCGGTAAAAAAAAAACGCACCTCGCAAGCTAAAGCGGCAAATGAGATCTGGGGAGTTATCGCCTAGCATCATGGGATATAGGGTTGCCTCGAGCCGGTAAAATAAGCTCTCGAGCTTTAGTAAGTGGCTGAATCGGAGCCAAGGATCGGCTCCAAACCCATCCAGCAAGAATGAAGGTGAGATTGACAAATCAACATAATTTCTTCAGTTGATATTTAAAACTGGAAAAGGAGAATGTTTCTTATGTTTGCAGGGAGGGAGTTCTACGTCTAAGGGGTCATTGCTGAGAAGCTGTCAATGGTGGAATGGAGTTTTGAGAGTGGGGTAGACAAAGAAAGACAGGAGTGTAATCTAAACTTGTAGGATATGCCTCTGAGACAGTTGGATGGAGAATAAAATTAAAGAATCTTGGTAAAAGACTTTGTGGATTGGGCAGGCTAGTAGAAATAAGTATCTTTCACTTATAAGTAGCGATTTAATTTTAATTGGAAGTGTGCTGAGGTGTTCTCTTTAGGGGAGGCTAATTTTGATTGGATACGGTTGGCAAAAAGAATAGTTGTGTAAGAACTTACCATAACCTTAGATGACCTACTCTTCCATATTGCAGTATTCATAACTGTAGGGAGGTTGCTGCCTGCAGCACCAGACATCTGGCCAGTATACAAAAGACTTAGGAGCAGGGGTACATGCTACATTGCTTGTCAGCGCCATAAACCGATGTCGGCTATAAAAGTGACGTCTGCAAGTACCCCCTCAGAAATGACTGCCCCATACAGTAGTACCCCTGGGGAGGAAAGAAAGGAAGCTTTTCAGACCCATGTATGCCATCACACCAAAGGAACCCAATAAATGTATGTGCCTGTTACAGTGCCCTCTCTGGATGGAGAGAAGGTAGGGAAAGTCTCTCCAGATGGACAAAACAGAGCAAGAGGGGGTTGTAGGGGGAATGAGTACTGCAACATGGAAGAGAAGGACATCTAAGGTTATGGTAAGTTGTTATACAGCTATTCTACGTCCTTGTATTCTCATGCTGCAGTATTTATAACTGTAGGGAGAGTACCCAAGCTTTAGGTATGAACCTGGGAGGTAGGTTGAGGGGCCTGGTCTATGAGACCCTGTAAAATTTACCTAGCAAATCAAGTTCTGGCTCCTTAGACCAAGTCTAGCTTGCAGTGCTTGGTAAAGGTATGGACTGAGGACCAGGTGTCCGCTTCCAGTATGGAAGCAGTCCACCCCCTGAAAAAGGCTGCAGAATGCACTCTCACACCGGTAGTTAAAACCTTTCCATGAAAGGAACAGAGATAGCATTAGAAATCTATGATGATATATTCTGTTTAGAGACCGCCTTCCCCAAGTCCCTTGGGTGAAAGGAGACAAACAGCTGGTCAGACTTTCTAATGAATTTGGTCTTGTCCAGGTAATACTCAAGCTGTCTATTAACATTCAAGGAATGTAGGGTTCTTTCAGATGAACTTTGAGGTTGAGGGAAAAAACAGGGAGGTTAATGGCTTGATTCAAGGACAGTTCATTAACCGCTTTAGGCATGAAGGGGGGTTAATCCTGATGGAGACCCTGTCTTTATGGAAGATGAGGTAAGGCGGATGTGAGGGCTACCAGTAGTACATAGCTTGAGTGATGCTGAGTGAGCTGGTTCAAAAGGAGGTAGTGGGAGGTTTTCAAGGACAAAATTAAGGTCCCATGGAGGCAGTATCGGTTTTAAAGGGAGTCTGATATGGAGGGCCCCTCTTAAGATTAGTTTTACCTCTAATATGGATGCCAAGGGAGGAACCAAAGGGAAACAGGCTGAAATGGATGACAAGTGTACCTTAACAGAAAAGCAAGTCAGTCCTGAATGTAAAAACTCACACAAGTAAGAAAAGACCATCTTCTTCTTCTTTCAGCTGCTTCTGTTAGGGGACGCACAAGCAAATCAGCTGCTTCTGTTAGGGGACGCACAAGCAAATCAACTGTTTCCATTTCTTCCTGTCCTCTGCATCTTGCTCTGTCACACCACCTGCATGTCCTCTTTCACTATATCCATAAACCTTATCTTAGGCCTTCCTCTTCTCCTGTTACCTGGCAGCTTCATCCTTAGCATTTTTTTCCCAATATACTCTGCATCCCTCCTCAACACCTTTTTCCCAATATACTCTGCATCCCTCCTCAGCACATGTCCAAATCAACATAATCTTGCCTCTCTGCCTTTGTCTCCAAATCTTCCAACCTGGGCTGACCCTCTAATATACTTATTCCTAATCCTGTCCATTCTAGTCACACCCAGTGCAAATCTTAACATCTTCAGCTCTGCCACGTCAAGCTCTGACTCCTGCCTTTTTGTCAGTGCCACTGTATCCAACCTATATAACATAGCTGGGCTCACTACCCTCTTGTAGACCTTCCCTTTCACTCTTACTGGTACTCATCTGTCACAAATCACTCCTGACACACTTCTCCACCCACTCCATCCTGCCTGTATTCACTTCTTCACCTCCCTTCCACGCTCACCATTACTCTGGACTGTTGATTCCAAGTACTTAAACTCATCCATCTTCGCCACCTCTACTCCCTGCATCCTCATCACTCCTCTATCCTCCCTCTCATTCACACACACATATTCTGTCTTAGTCCTGCTGACCTTCATTCCTCTTCTCTCTACAGCATATCTCCACCTCTCCAGGGTCTCCTCCACATGTTCCCTACTCTCACTACAGATCACAATGTCATCTGCAAACATCATAGTCCACGGGGACTCCTGTCTGATCTCGTCTGTCAACCTGTCCATCACCATTGCAAATAAGAAAGGGCTCAGAGCTGATCCTTGATGTAATCCCACCTCCAACTTAAACGCATCAGTCAATCCCACCACAGACCTCACCGCTGTCACACTACCCTCGTACATATCCTGTACCACTCTTACATACTTCTCTGACACTCCCGACTTCTACATACAATACCACAACTCCTCTCTAGGCACCCTGTCATATGCTTTCTCTAAATCCACAAAGACACAATGCAACTCCTTCTGACCTTCTCTGTACTTCTCCATCAACACTCTCAGAGCAAACATCGCATCTGTAGTGCTCTTTCCTGGCATAAAACCATACTGCTGATCACTGATCATCACCTCCCTTCTTAACCTAGCTTCCACTACTCCTTCCCATAACTTCATGCTATGACTGATCAGTTTAATCCCTCTGCAGCTACTACAGCTCTGCACATCACCCTTATTCTTAAAAATCGGTACCAAAACACCTTTTCTCCATTCCTCAGGCATCCTTTCACTTTCCAAGATTTCATTAAACAATCTAGTTAAAAACTCCACTGCCATTTCACCTAAACACCTCCATGCTTCCACAGGTATGTCATGTGGACCAACAGCCTTTCCGTTCTTCATCTTCTTCATAGCTATCCTTACTTCCTCCTTGCTAATCCACTGCACTTGATTCACTATCCACACATCATCCAACCTTCTCTCCCTCTCATTCTCTTCACTCATCAACCCCTCAAAGTACTCTTTCCATCTGCTCAACACAGTCCTTGCTTGTGAGTAGGTTTCCCTCATTATCCTTTATCACCCTTACCTGCTGCACATCTTTACTAGATCAGTCCCTCTGTCTAGCCAATCAGTACAGGTCCTTTTCTCCGTCCTTAGTGTTCAACCTTTTATACAACTCTTCATTGCCACCTCTCTCTTTGCCATGCACCACCTCCTTATACTAGTCTACTTTCTTCATCTCTTTGACAATCCCACTTCTTCGCCAACCTCTTTCTGTATACTCTCCTATACTTCTTCATTCCACCACCTCCTTGTCCTCCTTCCCCTTTCCAGAGGTCACACCAAGCACCTTTCTAGCTATCTCTCTCACTAGCTCTGCTATAGTTACCCAGCTATTCGGTAACTCTTCACTGCCACCCAGTGCCTGTCTTAACTCTTCCCTGAACATAGCCTCACAATTACCCTTTTTCAATTTCCACCATTTGATCCTTGGTGCTGCCCACACACTCATCCTCCTCTTCTTGATCACCAGTGTTATCCTACAAACCACCATCCTATCCTACCTAACTACACTTTCCCCTGCCACCATTTTACAGTCTCCAATCTCCATCAGACTGGCCCTTCTACATAAGATATAATCCACCTGTGTGCATCTTCCTCCACTCTTGTATGTCACCCTAGGCTCCTCCCTCTTGTTAAAAAATGTATTCATCACAGCCATGTCCATCCTTTTCGCAAAATCCACTACCATCTGACCTTCTGCATTCCTTTGCTTAACACCATACCTATTCCTCATCCCCTCTGTTCCCTTCACCAACATGCCCATTGAAATACCTGGTCTATTTTTATCCTGTGCCAGGTCTTGGGTGGGTGTCAGGTCAGATTTTTCCTGGTTCACATTGAACCCTAGTTTTGCCAGGGTATTGGACACCATGTCTAGGTGGTGACAGAGGGTGCGGCAATCCTGGTGAAGTATTAAGAAATAATCTAGGTATAGATATATTTGAATGCCCTGCACTCTGCAGTGGGCGATAACTGGAGCTAGGCACTTTGTGAATACTCTGGGGGCTGTGGAGAGCCCAAATGACAATGCAGAAAATTGAAAATGCAAGGAACCCATGGAGAAGCGCAGGAATTTTCCTGTAGCTGGTGTGAACAGGAATATGAAGGTAAGCATCCTTCAGATCCAGGGATACCATGAAGGCTTGGTGAGGGATGAGGGAGAGGAGGTGATGCAAGGTGAGCATTTTGAAGGTAGGCACCTTGAGGAATAGACTGAGTACAGACAAATCCAGAATTGGCCTCCACAGGCCATCTTTTCTTGGAAACAAAACAAGTTGGAGAAAAACCCCTTGTTTGTCTGTTCTGGAGCTACTCTTTCTATGGTGCCCTAAGTTTGGAACTGATCAAGAATTGGGGTGAAGAGATGAAGCTGGCTTGTAGGCAGTTGTGTGTCCCCCTGAAAGGGAGGAAATGTCCAAGTCATAAAGTATCCTTTTTGGATGATGGAAAGGACCCAAGCCCCTGAGGTTGTCTTCTGCCAGGAGAGTAGGGAAGGGGTGATGCAGAGAGATAAGGGAGTGGAGTTGGTTAACAGATTTGAGTCAGTGGAGGGGCTCTGTCCTGGTTAGGCTGCCTCCGAAAGGGGGTTGGCGTGGAGGAGGAAGGTTGCCTAGGAGTGGAGTGTCTTCTAGATTGCCTCCGTCCCTTAGCCTGTGGGGCATTAGAATGAGATGATTGCCTCCTAACAAAGGTGGTCCTTTGAGGGTAGTTCCTATTATACATAGGAAAAGGAGAGACTAACAAATGTTTTAAATATTGTAGCTCCTTGCCTTTTTCCTGTAGGGATTTAAGGAGCTCCGCAGAGGCTGCTCCGAAAAGTGCCTTATTATCAAGAGATGCATCTAGCAACTTGGTCTGGACATCCATGGGAAGGGGCTATAACCTCAACCAAGAAAATCTTCACAGGACAGAACCTGAGGCTGCAGATTTGGAGGATGCCTCTACCACATCATAACTGCATTTTATGGAGAGCCTGGTCACTTGAGAGGCGGTAGAGAGCAGGGCCAAGAGTTGTGACTTAGTAGGAGAATCTGGCACACCCGACATCAGTGTAGAGGTTTTTGACATGGTATCTAAAACAAATCTAGCCATGTGAGTTTGATAATTTAGGGCTCTGATGGCTAGAGTGGAAGAAGTATACACCTTCTTCCCTAGTCTGTCCATAAATTTGCTGTTCTCGTCAGTGGGGAACAGAAAGGTGGATGGCAGCTGTCTGGATGATTTATTTCCTGACACTGTAATGACAGCAGGGGTCTGCAGGGGGGTTCTTGAATAAGAACCGTGTATCCTGAGGATCTTTATAAAATCTATCTGGACATTTATAAGTTGGGGGCTGAGAGTCAGGAGTCTGGGATGCAGCCAGAAAGGCATCACAAAAGGCTGGAAGCAGGATTGGGACTGTAGACGGACAGGGCTGCTCCATGTGCAATTCAAAGTATCTCCATTTAGTTTCAGAGACATCTGAGGCCTGCCACTTAAAATGTTCTCTCATCAGAGAAATTGTGTCCTCAAAGGAGAATTCTTCTCCTGGAGATTCAGGACTAACAGTCCTCCTCCTTAGGGGTAATTAAGTCCTTGGGGAATTCTATCTGGGAAGAATAGGTAAGTGATTCATCAGAAGAAGAGAGTTCTTCTGATTTCTCTAAGGCCTGCACAAGTACCCGAGACTGTTGGGCCTGGAAGGGCCTGAAAAGATTTTGGGAAAAAACTTCCCATCCAGGAGCTGGTTCAGCTTCTCTATGTACCCTAATTTTAATTTCCGTTTCCTCTTTAGAGGAGTAGAAGGATATGTTGGCTTAGAGACCGATGCCTGGGAGGATGCCATGGTCCCCCCTCGCCATCAGGGGCTGATGGCTGATCAAACTCAGCAGACGTACTCTGTTTCCACCGAACCGGCTTCCCCATGGTTCCTGGTTCTACCTGTGAAATGGGCGTTGGATGACACCCTGGACTAACATCCACCTTGAGAGTCTCAGCAGACACCTGAGGTGCAGCATGGGCATCAGGCCTAACTTTCTTGGCCTTTCGTGGCGGCTCGTTGGAGATACATACCTCATCCTCCATGCCTAACACTAGATGTCGGAACCTCTGCTTTTCTAAATAAAGCTTTAAGGCAGCCAGATGGCTGCAAAGTGTTTTTGGTACAAAAGACTTACAGATATCACAAGATGTACGGTCTTGGCCTTAACCTAAGCAGAATAAGCACTTATCATGGGTGTCCTTATGTGGAATTTGTCTTCTACAAGCACATTTTCCCTTCATAGCTGACACGTACATTTGAAAAGCTATAGGAAAGGTAACAAAAAACCCAAAGGGATACTTATCTTTATCGGACGGCTGAAACAAATGAACAAACTGATTCCTGGAGCTGTCGGAGGTCCGTAGATCACTGCAGCAGAAAAGTTCTGAAGGGGGTGTGTGCAGACGTCACTTTTATAGCTGATGTCGGTTTATGCCCTCACAAGCAACGTAGCATATACCCCTGCCCTAAAACTGATATACTGGCCAGATGTCCAGTGCTGCAGGCAGCAACCTCCCTACGGTTATGAATACTGCAACATGAGAATAGGACATTTGAGCATTTTTTTTTCTTTGAGGCTTTGACAATAACAGGAGGCTCTATTTCATCTATAGTAGGAGAAATCCTGTTTCAGTTGCTAGTGTACCTTTGGGTGACAGGAAGTATGACTTTTTTTGGAGTAGAAAAACTGGGTTTTTACTTTAGATTTAGCACTGTTGATATGAAACTGGAAGTTCAGTGATTAGTCCAGCCCAATGCCAAGATATTTGAAGTATGACGGGTTTTTAAGTGATCTTTGAAGCTATGCAGTATTGTCCAGTTTTGAGGGATTGTGGTTACCTTTTGTCTTTTGCCAAAGATCATGCTTTTAGTTTTTTTGTCCTTGTTTGGTGTTCAGTATGAGGTTACTGTGACAGAGTATTAGTGACAGTGCATTTAGTTTTTTTTTTCAAGTGCTTTATGATGCTGGAATGGAAGCGGTGGGATATGTAGATTACACTTCATCCACGTACGTACGTTTTGCAGTTGTAGGCAGCTGAGCTGGGAGGGGTGGAGTTAATAGCAAGAAAAGTAAGGGTGAGAGAACTGATTCCTGGAGTACTCCTTTTGCAAGAAAGGCATAAAGAAGGGATGCCCGCTCTATTTGTACTCTGAAATATCTGTATGAAAACTGTGGAAAAAGGGGCTGCAGTCTTTGCTTATGAATGGTCTGTCATATCAAAGGATTTGCTGTGATCTACAAAGATTGAACCAGTAAAGTGGCCTTTGTTCATATTCTTTAGAATATTGCTGATTAGCATGTAAAGAGCAGTGATGATATTTCTAGCAAACCAAAATCCCTGCTGGTGTGGGCAGAGCACGCTGTATTTTTTATGTAGTCTGTGACCATGCGCATTATGTGCAATTGTTTATTCAGTAACACATTCACTGAACTGATTTAATGGTTACACAAGGCCAGCATCTACTTATTAAGCTGACACACACTGGAAGGGCAGATACATTCAGGCCCCATTTGCTGGTAATTCACCTAATAATCCGGATCACCTGAGACCAAAGTGGTTGGGGGAACATGAGCTCCTGAAAGCAACACTTTGTCTCTTGCAGGTGTGTGCGCATCTATCAGCAAATCTCCCTCTAGCTGGGAATGTTGAAGGGATAGAAGAAAACATATGACTGCAAACTGGATGCCATTACCGAATCCTCAAATGATGTGGATATTCTACAAATGGGCCTTACAGAAACAGATGCTTGGTGCCAGAGCCATGGGCTCAAGCTTAATAACAAGAAATGTATAGTTATTCCCCTTTGGGAAAAAACATGTACCCATGAATTGCCACATAGGTGGCAGTTCACTAAACACAAAGTGTGAT
The DNA here is from genome assembly GCF_019279795.1 of Protopterus annectens. NCBI lineage: Eukaryota > Metazoa > Chordata > Ceratodontiformes > Protopteridae > Protopterus > Protopterus annectens. The sequence continues at coordinate 1,909,942,712 of NC_056737.1, forward strand.
GAGCGACTTAGGGACACAGGTGGACAGTGGTCTCACCTTCGATAACCACATCACCACAACAGTCAGAAAATCCTTCTATGTGGCACACCTCATCAGTAAGGGCTTTTCATCCAGAAAAAAGAGGTCATTGCCCCACTGCACTCATCCCTCACTAGACCTACTACAGAGTACAATGCCCCTTTGATATGTACCTCACAAGACATCTGCAACAGCTGGAAAGGCCGCAGAAATACCCCATTAAAAGAATCAGACAAAGCAGGTGCCCTATGCTGACCGTCTAAAAAAACTCCAGCTATACTCTGTGGCATATTGTCTACTCAGAGGCGATATATGCTTAACATACAAGGCTATGTCAAACCCTGAGCTGGTGGACATGCTCCACTTAAAGAAATCCCTCACAGCCACACGTTCCAGGGATCTAAACCTTGTCATCACAATGAACAAAACATGCTGGAGGGATAGGTTCCTGACCCAGAGACTCCCCATACTCTGGAATAGACTGCCCATACATGTCAAGCAGAGCGCCTCCTTGGCCCTCTTTATAAGGAACCTTGATGACTGGATGGGAGATAGGAAATTTACCCCGGGGATCACACCAGTCACCCTGCTAGACAGGGGTCCAGGGAAGTAAATATTGTGTGAAGAAATATCCAGGGAATTGTTATGGCTAGGCTTGTAGCCGATGCTTGTAGCTTGGGCCAATAGCCTAGTACCAACCTATGAACCTATTACTGTGTAGGTAGCGAATCCCAGAAAACATAGGACACAGACACTGAAGCTAGCGCTTTCATCCACTTTTAATATGTGAGCTTCCTCAGAAAAACGAACCTAACTACCCACAAATCATTTATATACTAATTAAACAAATCACGACATACTTTTAAAATGACATTGTCATATTTGTCTTAATTAAAAACATAGGTTTATATATAAACTAAAAACCAAACGGATAAAATGAAGCAGATACTAGTTTAATTAAGTAAAACGCTTTTCGTCGCTTTCATAAAGCAACTTCCTCAGACAATACACATCCACAAAACTAGATAGGACATTAATGGAAATTTTTGAAGAGTTTCCAAAAATAGTTTTTAGAAAAGGTAGAAACTTAAAGACACTACTGGAATCTACGAGTGACAGAAGACCTTTTAACCTTGTAGGCATGTCTACCTGTGGAACTTGTAGTATGTGTAAGCACATTTCCACAGGTAGAGTGGTTAGTATCAACAAAGTAAAATACCAACTTAAATATAATGTAAATTGTAACTCAAAAATGGTAGTTTATGTCGCTCTGTGTTCCTCATGTAACGTTTTTTACACTGGAAAAACAGAGCGAATATATGAACACATATACGCCATTAATACAGGTAAAAATGAGAATGCCCTTGCTAGACATCTTATGAAATATCCAGGACACAAATTCATGTTTACAGTAATTGATTCTATCCAATCTAGTATTAGAGGAGGCTCTTATAGCCTATTATTAGACAACAGAGAGCTATCATGGCAAATTAGAACAAACGCGTTTGTACTACCTGGTCTAAACGACCATTGCAATATAACTTGCTTGTTGAAATTAAATAGTTTAGACAGAAGATAAATTAATAAATATCAAACACATCTTTTTATTATTTGATATATATTTTAGGCATATGGTGTTGAATAAAAGAAGGTGTGTATTGTTACATTTTAATATATACAAGTATCAGTTATACAGTTATTTTCATATTTTAGTTTATCTTTGGTTATAATTTAATAGTATTCTTTAAATAGTGATGTACCTATTCTCCAGATTGTGGTATAATAATGGAGCTTTTAGTTGTTTTAAGAATATAAAAGTTTACTTATTCAACAAAACATTGAAAATTTTTGTAACACCAATGTACCGGCTTGACATGGTCATGTGACCGTTTTTTACTATTTAAAGAGCGTTTTGTGGATGTGTATTGTCTGAGGAAGTTGCTTTATGAAAGCGACGAAAAGCGTTTTACTTAAACTAGTATCTGCTTCATTTAACTTATTAGCACTACGTTTATTTGGTTCCATTTAGTTTCTCAAGTTCTGTGAAGTCGGTTGTATTCATAGGTTTATATATAACACATTTCAAGAAATAGGGTTAGGATATTTAAGGGAATATCTTGCGTATCAAACAGATTTTAGTAACACTAAGGTCAATACAATTTGTACGTTAATGGAGTCAGTATTGGACAATAACTTTTTTAGATTTAATGATCAGTTATATAAACAAACATCTGGAGTAGCTATGGGGTCAAGGGTAGCCCCGGCTTTTGCCAAATTAGTAATGGGAAACTGGGAGGATAAATTCTTGACTAGACACCCCTTTATTAATGAGATCAAGTTATATTTTCGTTATATAGATGTTTTTTTATTTTGCAAGGAGATGAAGGAAGGTTTAATAAATTTGTCGATTATTTAAACGAAACAACTGAATGTTTGTATTTTAGTGTGAGTGGTTATGGTGAGACTATTAACTTTTTAGATGTGCAATTGTCATATAATTCAAGTAATAACAGCTTCACAAGTAGAATTTTTAGAAAATCAGTTTTTGCCAATCAGTACCTTCACAAAGAAAGTTTACATCCACCTCACATGAAAAAGGGAGTTGTTTATCATAAGGTTAAGTCACCTCACTTCAAATGAGAAAGCGTTTCTAGAAGAACTGGACATTTTAAGATCTATGTTCATTTTTAGGGGATACAATGAATTATGGTTGAAAAAGATAGGACAATAGGTATTCAAATTGAGAAGTGGAGTTGCTTCACCCATTTTAGTAAAAATTGATAAAAATTCACATCTAAATGAAATCCAGTCTAGTACCAAGATTACAGAATATGTTTGTGCATTTTCAGTGCCAATAGTTAACGAAATGTGGCTCATTAAAAACGTCATTCTAGAAAATTGGAAAATAATTTTGGGTAACAAAGATTTGACAAGATACACTGGGATTAAGCCAATGTTTACCTATAAGAAAACTACAAATATTAAAAAGATGTTAGAACAAGGACATGTACAAAATACAAGTGGGAATGGAAGAATTAGGACATTAGGAACATTTGTCTGCAATCATTGTAAACAATGTAGGTTTGTCAGTAATACCTCTTTTGTAAAACTTGAACATGTTAAGAAAACATTTTGGGGCAAAGATCACTTCACTTGTGATAGATAGTGAATTTGTGGTCTACATTGCCTATGCTCCTCTTGTCAAAGTTATTATATAGGCAAAACAAGTAGATGCCTAAAACGTAGAATTTATGAACACCAGCTAGCAATAAAAAGGAAAGACAGTATCAATTCTTTGGCAAGACATGCAGAGGTTTGCATTAATTATAAAAAAATCCATTTTTTGTCATAGACAATGTAAAACGGTTGGAATTTAATGGTGATAGTAATAATTTATTAGAATGTAAGGAAGCCTTTTGGCAGTTGTATTTGGGAGCTGATAGAGCACCCGGTCTCAATGAGACAATCAATTTAAAATGTTTTTTGTCATCCTAGAGGTAAAAAAAAGATGACTGGAACATGTAAGTGTTTGCACATTGCTTGAAAAACTTTTTCCTTTCAAGTATTGAAATGTGTTATATATAAACCTATGTTTTAATTAAGACAAATATGAAAATGTCATTTTAAAAGTATGTCGTGATTTGTTTAATTAGTATATAAATGATTTGTGGGTAGTTTTTCTGAGGAAGTTCACATATTAAAAGTGGATGAAAGTGCTAGCTTCAGTGCCTGTGTTCTATGTTTTCTGGGATTCGCTACCTACACAGTGTTTGTAATTTCGTTTTTTCAGTTTTCAAGAGTTTGGTAACCTATGAACCTATATGACAACAGTTCACCTCATTAGAAACGCACTGAACATTAAAAGCAGACTCTTTTTTATTCTATTTCTTGTTGGTGTATTACAAGGGAAGAAAGATGTGGTTTGGCTGAGAGATAAGGCATTCCTCCCAAAGACTACAATTTGCTCATTTATGGCACTGCTGACTGTGCACATTTGAGGAAGTGTGTACAGCAGGGTGGTGGTGCTTGCAAACCCTGTCTGTTTCAATAATGTAGCTAGACAGCAAACCAGGAAAACATGGTCTCCAAAAACCAGGTAAGGCACTTGCAGTCAGGCTAACGGTTGGCAAGGCTAATTAACTTGCATGGATGGAAGTGCTGCCTGGTACTGATTACAACAGCATGTATGCACCTGCATCAAGCTCTGTGTATGCTTCCTTCTTACCACTGCTAGAAAAGTACCACCAAAATTGTGATTTACAGCAAGGTAGAAAGGATTGAACACAGACAAAAACTACACAGAGTAGAAGAAAGCAGTGGAAAGAGCACAACTAGGAAGTTAAAAAACGTATATAGACATACACGTGCATGTGAGTGTGTATATAAAAAAAAAATTATGTACTCACTATAATGCTCCATTTGTGTTGTCCATTTTCATTCATTTTTTCATCTCTTGGGTTTGGATCCAATCTTCTGATCTGACTCAGACGATTTTACTACCTCATGGATCTCTGAAAGCTCTCGAGCTCCTCCCTTTCCCATAATGCCCTAGTCCTCAACATACCTCAAACCTAGTTTGCTGCCTTAGAGTTCAGACAAGTTCACTGTCGTAGCTCTCGAGTCCTTTGATATTTTGGGTTACAGTGGAGTTAACAACTTTCCTTATTTTATATTTGATCGCTTACAACTCTTTTTGTTATATCTTCCTGTTTCTAATAGTGCTTCCTCCCTTTTAGGTATTTGTGTACTTCTATTTTGATCTACCACTGCTGGTAGTTCTTTCAGTACCTTTGGGTGCTTCTATTTTTTACCACAGTTAGTATATTTTTGTTTATTTAAAAAAAAAATTATCTTTATCATTATCCCTTCTTGGTCTTTGGCTGTACTTCTAGGGTAGTTTCCATTTCTCTCCCTGTAGTTAGAAGTCAGAGAAACCCGTGGGTTTCAAAAAATGTATGCCTGTGGCCACAAAATTCTACTGTCAGATGCACATTCAGAATGCATCTATGGATTTTTCCCATCACACTTACAGGAAAACGGACACATTTGTAAATGTTTTAACCCTAGGGCCAACACAGACCGTAAAAACAAGTTAATTCACAGGGGCTTGCTGCCCTCTAAATCTCAGTTCTTTCCCCTAAGTTGTTGGAAGAGAGATTTCAGAATATGCTCTCCGGAGCCTAACACCTCATCGGCTCAAAGTTCGGAACCGCCAGCAAAAATGAATAAATATTTGGATCCAAAGATTCAAAAAGAAAAGTCACCTCAGATCTGATCACCACTCTTGGGTTTGGATCTGATCACCTCTAGGCTACCATCCCCCTTCTTGGAGCATTCTTCGAGATATTCATCTGCAGCACCTTCAACTCGCTCTTCGAAAAGTTAGACTAAAGCCAACGTGAAAAGGCTGATGAGGAAGTTTCTTTCAATGCAGATACAAATGGGGGTTCTCCCTGCTCCGACACCATCAGGTCCGGAGAACTTAGTTAGCACAACTCCCCTCTTGCCTGCTCGTTCTCCGATCTGACCTATGTTATCAGTGCTGTGAGATCAGTGGTTCCGGAGTTGTTCACATCAGATCCGGAGATATAGGTATCTTCAACTCCTGTGGCATCTCTGAGTGGACCAGTAGTGTCGGCACCAGATCTGAAGTGTTGGCGTCTACTCTGAAGTTGTCAGAGCCATCTATTCCACTCGGAGCCTCGGCGTTAGACAGCTCAGCTCCGACTCCCTCTTCCAGTGTTCTGCATTTGGGGAGGGGGTACCTTGCGGCATGTTCTTTTAGAGCCATCGGTTTCCCTCTCTCCTAGGCATTCGGCATTTGAGGTAGCAGACAGAGACTTCTCTATCCCTAGAGCTTGAACTTCTTCACCTTCTGCTCCAACCACCTAGTCTATTAACCTCTGCATCTTCAGCCTCATTTATCACTACCACAGGGACAGCCAGCCCAAGTTAGCCATTTTATATTTGAAGTGTGTCCCCGATTTTGTTGAGATTTTTCACTTACTGCTTGAGAGCTATGGCTGTAAGCCAACCATGAGAATCCTTTCCTCTGCATGTACCTGAAATATAACCTAATAGCCTGGTTAGATAGGACTGACAGACCACGATGTTTTGCCAGAGATGGCCTGCATTTCTCTCGCTTGAGCTTCTGGCAAAGGCACTTGCTTCCCCCATAGTGCTTTAAAGTGATCAGGTTAAAACTACCAACATAAACATTTCAACAAAATGCAAATTAAAGGTCATGCTGCTAAACACTAGGAGTCTAAACATGAAACTGCACTCATTGCAAGCACTCTTAACCCTGGAAAACGCTGACATCTGTGCAGTCACAGAAACCTGGTTCAAAGCTGCGGAGAGCACCCCAGCCATACCCGATTACACATCCTATCATACATTCAGAGCCCAAACTGTGGGTAGTAAAGCCAAAGGAGGTGGAGTTTCCAATATATATTAAAGACAAACACACCTCCAGGATGGTCAAACAATGATGCACAGGAGACACTCCAGGTGCAGTTAACCATTGACAAGATGCCTATACACATCATAGCTAGCTACTGGCTCCCAAATCTGACTCAAGATGCCCAATCTGCCTATCTAGACTTCTTCGAATCTATCAAGACTCATCCCTTTACCCTGATCCTGGGTAACTT